>NC_084565.2:44680000-44777500 GCF_033978685.3 Nerophis lumbriciformis
AAACTTGAATTTTATTTTTATTTAATTTAGTTTTGTACACAAATGTGTTAATGGGAAAATATATATTATATATAAATACATATAAGTATTCAAAGTGCCTCACTTTTTTCACATTATGTTACACAATTATTCCAAAATGGAAAAAATGCACTTTTGTCCTCAAAATTTTACATACAATACCCCATAATGAAAATATGAAAAGTTTTTTATTTTTATTTTATTTAAAAAATGTATTGAAAATAAAAAAGTTAAAAGAAAATTTAAAAAAAAATCACATGTACACAAGTATTCACTGCTTTTGCTCAATAGTGTGATTTTGTTATTTTTGATAAATTTGGAAAATAATAATTAAAAAAAACTTCTCACATTGTCATTACGGGGAATTGTATGAATAATTTTGAGGACATTAAATGAATTTATTCCATTTTGGAATAAGGCTGTAACATGACAAAATGTGGGAAAAGGTGAAGTAGCGTGAATACTTTCCGGTATGTATGTATGTATGTATGTATGTATGTATGTATATATGGAAGGGGAGGGACTAACTCGAGTGAAACGATTTTATACTTTTTTTTTCTTCCATCCAACTTGGATTTAATTTGATGAATGTTTTGTACTAAAACAAATTCATGGGGAATAAATTGTTGCATTTACTTTTTTGAGTGCCGAAACAAGTTTTAAATAATTAAAACCTAAAATCGGCTTACCTTTCTGAAACAATTCTGACCGTAAAAACAAAACAAGACAACCACTAGGGGAACTTTTGCAATGATGTTCTTATCAGTGACGGAGCAGGAAAGGGCTAGGAACATGTTTGTGGTAAAATGCCATTCAATGATTGCCATTTTAAATGCGCTTCTTCACTAAATACAATAAAAAGAGTGGATGATGAAAGTCACCTTCTAGACATTGTCCCTTGAAGAAGACCTTCTGCTCCAGACGGAACTTCTCCAGCTTCTCCGACGAGGAAAAGTTGAGCTCTCTGGAAACCGCTTTGCACTTCAGGATCTTCTTTGGGACGCGAGCTGGGGACACGGGGAGGGGTATGACAATGGCGACGGTCCAAAAATTGCAGGCGTCGAGGTCTACGCGGGAGACGGTGAACGCACCTTCGTGTTCGACCCCGGGAACGGAGAGGTCCTCGGTCCCCTGCCACAGTACTTTGCCCGTCTCTGCATCCCGAAGGTTCATCCAGTTCCTGCCAGGAGGACGTCAAGGACCACAAAGTCTTACCACAATCGTCCAAAACTAAGCTTCTTATGATCTCCACCGAGGAAGTTACGTTGGTCACTATTGGTCAGCTTGCAGTGTTACTAAAGTGTCTTCACCAAGCAGTGCTGCCCCCTCAGGACAGCAGTGGTAACAACAGCTTTGTGTTGCTGACACACGTCAATCACAGCGGCTCATGCACTGCAAAAAGTGAAATCTAAGTAAGATGACATATCTCAAATAAGGGTGATATTTGCTTATTTTCTGTCTGATAAGATCATTCTTCTCACTAAGCAGATTTTATGTTAGAGTGTTTTACTTGTTTTGGTCCTAAATGATCTCAGTAAGATATTACAGCTTGTTGCTGAGATTTGATGACCTATATCAGCGTTTCTCAAAGTGTGGGGCGCGCCCCACTGGTGGGGAATAGAGACATGACAGGTGGGGCGCGAGGAACGGGAGGAAATTTCACTTTAATTTTTTTTTTTAAATTATTATATTCTTAGATAATTTTTTTTACTATGCTTTAATTTTCTATACACACTGTAAATCACTTTGTGATTCTGTCTGTGAAATCCGCTATATAAATAAATGGAAATTACCGGTACTTATTTTTACTGTTTATATTTCTCGGTACGAGCGAAAGTTTGACAGACATAGCAACAGTAACTAATGGAGGCGGGGCTAAGCAGAACAAACTTTCGCGCGGATGGGTAGCAGGCTAATGTGTGGATCACAATTACACAAATATATACATTTGTGACTCGCACCTCAAAGGTTGTCGAGCCAGAGCCAGCGCCTGCAGAGAAACAAAAATGTGACGGGCACACACTGTGTCATTCACCGGGAAGCACTCGCGTCAAGGCAGCTCAGCCCCGAACTCAATGAGGTTTTAACAGATGTGAGCGCGGTAAATTTGATCAAAACACGACCACTGAAAGCGCGACTGTTCTCTGCACTGTGTGAGGAAATGGGAGCTGATCATACAGCCGTGCTGTTTCACAGTGAAGCAAGGTGGCTCTCCTGGGGGAAAGTGCTGTCACTTGCCCTGTCTTGCCAAATGCATAGCTCCTCCTTTTTTTTTTGCAAAGATTGCAAAGTGGCACTTTTATGGTATTTATTATTGAACTTGATGCAAGTTATTTGATTTATTATTGAACTTGATGCAAGTTATAACACTTTTTTTGATTTATTATTGAACTTGATGCAAGTTATAACACTTTTTTTTTTATTATTGAACTTGATGCAAGTTATAACACTTTTGTTTTATTTATTATTGAACTTGATGCAAGTTATTTGATGTATTATTGAACTTGATGCAAGTTATAACACTTTTTTTGATTTATTATTGAACGTGATGCAAGGTATAACACTTTTTGATTTATTATTGAACTTGATGCAAGTTAACACTTTTTTGATTTATTATTGAACTTGATGCAAGTTATAACACTTTTTTTGATTTATTATTGAACTTGATGCAAGTTATAACACTTTGATTTATTATTGAACTTGATGCAAGGTATAACAGTTTTTTTTTTTATTATTGAACGTGATGCAAGTTATAACACTTTTTTTGATTTATTATTGAACTTGATGCAAGTTATAACAGTTTTTTTGATTTATTATTGAACGTGATGCAAGTTATAACACTTTTTTTGATTTATTATTGAACTTGATGCAAGTTATAACACTTTTGTTTTATTTATTATTGAACTTGATGGAAGTTATTTTATTTATTATTGAACTTGATGCAAGTTATACCACAGCTGCACAGTTATTTTATTTATTATTGAACTTAATGTTATTTTATGTTATTGAGTTTGAATGTATACAACTTGATGTTCAATAAATTTGAAAATGTTAAAGCTTGGCATTAGCGCTCTGTTGGGGCGATGGGGACAGGTGGGGCTTGAAAACTCCCCCTTGTCCAAAGTGGGGGATGACAAAAAAAGTTTGAGAACCACTGACCTATATAGAGTAAAACATGCTTGAAACTAGAATATCAAGTGTTGCAAAGCTGTGTCATCAACACTCACAAGTATAAAACTACTTCTTTAAAGTAACCATTTCTTGTTTCAAGCATGAAAAAAAAAAAAAATCATGACTTTGACACAATTGTGTCTCATAATTAAAACAGATGGACTTTGCTGTTTTATTTTCAATGAAATAGAAAATAGGTACTCATAAAGTAGTACAGTTGGCACAGTACAGTAAACTGACCGTTAATATTTAAACATTTGACATTTATAACAATTTTGAACAGAAATAGTTCATGCACATTTAGATAAATTCTTCAATATTACAATCAAAAAAAATAGTTCGAGGGCCGGGCTGTAAATATATACATATACATACATATACATATACATATATATATTCCTTGCGCACTAATTGACTGAAAGAGCACGCACTTGGCGCGATGATGTCATGTTGTCGATGGAAAAATGCATTTTTAGACAATATGATTTGCCTGAGCGGCTAGGAGACCCCGAGAGTAACAAGCTTTGTTGCCTTTCCATTAAGAACAATAAATTAGTTTTTAGTATAAATAAATGTAATGGCGAGCGCATATCATTATGTCAAGATAATGGCACTAGCATTTACTTCATTTAAAAATATTTTTCAACTTATTGAGAAAAAATGTCTCATATTTGTTTTTTCTACCAAGAAAAGTGCGTGTGTGTGTGTGTGTGTGTGTGTGTGTGTGTGTGTGTGTGTGTGTGTGTGTGTGTGTGTGTGTGTGTGTGTGTGTGTGTGTGTGAACATATCTGCATGGTCTGTCAGGAAAAAAAAAAAAAAAAAGTAAAAGGGACATATCGCCTATTCAGCAATATCCTTTTATAATTTTATAGCTGCTGGGTGACTTAAAGAGGAACTGCACTTTTTTCTTTTTTTTTCCTATCGTTCGCAATCATTATGTAAGACATGACGGATGTATTTCTTTTAATGCATTCTATCTCGTAAATAAACGTGAATAAAAATCCTCTATCCCGCCCATAAACCCCAATAAATAGCCATCCAAAAAACGGCAACAATACATTTACATTTCATGGCTTGAATATTAACCGTGTATTAGTGATATTGTTATTATGAGTGCTTACGCAGACTAACTATTTAAAGCGGCAGCCATGATCACTAGCTTTTGCGCCTATGTTTACATCATCGAGTGGTAAGCTGCTTCCTCGCTTCCTTGCTCCTTGTAATAAATCATGCCTCTCATCTGGCTGAGGATGTAATCCGACACGTTGGTACACTTTGACCGCCAATTTAGACCCCGGGAATAGCGAGAATGACACAAATAAAAGGGGAATATAACAAGATTCTAGCAGTCAGCATCCCAATGACAGCAGACCTTGTACAGTTAGTGATGTTTTATTATAATAAAAATAAAATGTCTCATATTTGTTTTTTTCTACCAAGAAAAGTGCACTTGTTATTAGTGAGAATATACTTATATTAAGCTATTTTGGGGTTCATTGAAGTTAGCTAATTTGACTTGTTTTGGAAAGTCTTGACAAGCCACATTTTCTTGTTCTATTGGCAGATAATTTTGATTAGTTCAAGTAAAAATACCCCTCATTTTTCTATTTTTTGTTCCTTGTTTTTGAACACTGACTTTTTGCAGTGTGGAGTCATCTTGTTTACGCCACGGCACCACGTTGCCGTTTCTACTGCGAGGTCTGGGGCGTAGCTCACGTTACGCCTGGGCATACTTGCCAACCTTGACACCTCCAATTTCGGGAGGTGGGGGGTGGGTGCGGGGGGCGTGGTTGGGGCGGGGGCGTGGTTAAGAGGGGAGGAGTATATTTACAGCTAGAATTCACCAAGTCAAGTATTTCATATACCGTATTTTCCGCACCATAAGCCGCCCTGGGTTATAAGCCGCGCCTTCAATGAACGGCATATTTCAAAACTTTGTCCACCTATAAGCCGCCCCGTGTTATAAGCCGCATCTAACTGCGCTAAAGGAATGTCAAAAAAACAGTCAGATAGGTCAGTCAAACTTTAATAATATATTAAAAACCAGCGTGATGTGGGCGCGCATGGAGTCGTATATCAACATGGACGGAGCTGCGTGAAAAAAGCCACCCGGCCTCTTCGCGTAAACTTAAACTTACCTTAACCACTCGCTCATCTTTTCTTCATCCATCCCTTCGAGTTAGCTTTTATGATGACGCCGGCTGGAAAGGTCTCTTTTGGCAAGGTCTTCCTTTTGAATATCACCATGGGTGGAAGTTTCTGGCCATTAGCATGGCAAGCTAGAACCACAGTGAAGGATGACTTCTCATTCCCTGTGGTGCGAATATTCACCGTACGTGCTCCCGTTGTATCCACAGTGCGGTTCACAGGAATATCAAAAGTCAGTGGAACCTCGTCCATGTTGATAATGTTCTCTGGCCGGATCTTTTTTTCAGCTATCTTGTTTTTACAATATGCACGGAAAGTAGCCAGCTTTTCTTGAAAGTCTTTAGGCAGTTGCTGTGAAATAGTAGTCCGTGTGCGGATGGAGAGATTGCGTCTTTTCATGAACCGGAAACATGTCGCTTAGTAGGAGCCATTTTGTGGTCTTTACAGATGTAAACACACAAAGGAAATGAAACGTAATATCCGCGCGCTTCTTCTTCTTCTACGGGGGCGGGTGGTTGCTTACAGTAGAAGAAGAAGCGCTTCCTCTTCTATGGGGGCGGGTGCTTACCTTGGCGGTTGCTTGCCGTAGAAGAAGAAGCGCTTCCTCTTCTACGGGGAAAAAAGATGGCGGCTGTTTACCGTAGTTGCGAGACCTAAACTTTATGAAAATGAATCTTAATATTAATCCATATATAAAGCGCACCGGGTTATAAGCCGCACTGTCAGCTTTTGAGTAAATTTGTGGTTTTTAGGTGCTGCTAATAGTGCGGAAAATACGGTATATAAGAAATAATTGACTTTCAGTGAATTCTAGCTATATATATATATATATATATATATATATATATATATATATATATATATATAAAATAAATACTTGAATTTCAGTGTTCATTTATTTACACATATACACACACATAACACTCATCTACTCATTGTTGAGTTAAGGGTTGAATTGTCCATCCTTGTTCTATTCTCTGCCACTATCTTTCTAACCATGCTGAACACCCTCTCTGATGATGCATTGCTGTGTGGCACGCACAAAAGTGCTTTCATTTTAAATGCACTAGATGGCAGTATTGTCCTGTTTAAGAGTGTCACAACATTGCTGTTTACGGCAGACGGACTGCTTTACTGTAGACGTTCTTTATATTGTGGGAAAGCGGACTCAGGTCCGCATGGAGCTGGAGGGGGCGTGGCCTCCAGCTCCGCCTGAATTTCGGGAGATTTTCGGGAGAAAATGTGTCTCGGGAGGTTTTCGGGAGAGGCGCTGAATTTCGGGAGTCTCCCGGAAAATCCGGGAGGGTTGGCAAGTATGGGCCTGGGCGACATGGCTGACAACTATCACGGTAGAAGTCTTTAATTATGTAATTATTGATATTTTTAGTGCTTATCGAAAATAAGGAGAAAACTATATCAAATGTAAAACATTTTCATTTCAAATGTAACCTTCCTCTGATTATAATCTACTCAGCCATCAAGGCAGAAAGGAAAGGAAATGTCAACACAAGCATGAAAAACAATCGACAAAATAGTAAAATCACATTGAACACTAGTGAATTATACTTATATAGCGCTTTTCTCTAGTGACTCAAAGCGCTTTACATAGTGAAAGCCAATATCTAAGTTACATTTAAAGCAGTGTGGGTGGCACCGGGAGCAGGTGGGTCAAGTGTCTTGCCCAAGGACACAACGGCAGGGACTAAGATGGCGGAAGCGGGAATCGAACCTGGAACCCTCAAGTTGCTGGCATGGCCACTCTATCAACCGAGCTATACCGCCCCAACACTAGACAATAACCTCTTCAAATGAAAATGCAAAAATAAGGAATATGCTAAAAGTATAACAAAATAGTGCCAAGTGTGAAAATGTACAGGATAGTGATGTGCGATACCACTGGTTTTCTTTACGATCCGATACCAAGTAAAATTCAGGCTGGTATCGGCGATACTGACACTTTGTGTAAAAATACTTGACGTGTCTGCTAAAATTTTAAAAAGTTGTGTATTTTTAAATAACGTATCTAAAAAAGAAAACTGTAAAAATGTACGAAAAAGAGCAAACAATTGCAATGTAATGAGAAAATGCTATTAATTACCTAGTCACCTATAGCACAAAGTTTTGTCCTTAAATATATATTTCTGTTTTTAGCATTTAAAAAAAATCTAATCAACCACCCTTACACTTGACACCCCCGAACTAAAATATTAGAAGCTCTCAAAATAGAAATAAAATGTACCTGAAATATAAACAAAGTTTGGTAAGTTAATTAAACAATACAATTATATCAACTTAGGAATTAATTAAAAAAAATACAACAATAATAAACACTGTTAAATGTGTCATTGAACACATTTTAGCCACTAGCTTATCCAGTTACACAATCATATTATTGTTTTTATTCTATTTTTTTTACATAGGGAAAAAAACACCAGTAAAAGTGTAAGAAAAAAAGAGCTAAAAAATCAGTATGTCATGGGAAAAAACTGAACGTTTTAACCAATTATTCATAATATACTTAGTTACCAATTATACAAAGCTGATACAATATCTGTTTTTAGCATTTATAATTACAAAAAATATCAATATGGCCCCCCCATACTTTGAATTAGCGGGAAAAGTTTGGACACCACTGAACTTAAGTATCAAAAGTATCAACATTTTGATTGGAGGATTGATATTAGAGCATACGGATCTGGTATCGGTAGCATCGATTTTTCAATATCGTTCCGCACATCACTAAAAGAGAGAAAACTGAGAATAACTTTTCTGCAGGTTTAGTGCCAGGAAGTTACAGCTGTGCTCTTGAGCAGTGTTTTTCAACCTTTTTTCAGCCAAGGCACACCACCAGCAGAAATCATTAATTGAAACGTCGCTGTTGCAATTGTTGGATATGACTTTAAAGCATAAGCAAGCATGCATCACTGTAGCTCTTGTCTCAAAGTAGGTGTACTGTCACCACCTGTCACATCACACCCTGACTTATTTGGACTGTTTTGCTGTTTTCCTGTGTGTAGTGTTTGACTTCTTGTCTTGCGCTCCTATTTTGGCGACTTTTCCATGTTTTGTCGGTATTTTCCTGTAGCAGTTTCATGTCTTCCTTTGAGCGATATTTCCCACATCTACTTTGGTTTAGCAATCAAGAATATTTCAGTTGTTTTTATCCTTCTTTGTGGGGATGTTGTTGATTGTCATGTCATGTTCGGATGTACTTTGTCTTTGCTCCACAGTAAGTCTTTGCTGTCGTCCAGCATTCTGTTTTTTGTTTACTTTGCAGCCAGTTCAGTTTTAGTTTGGTTCTGCATAGCCTTCCCTAAGCTTCAATGCCTTTTCTTAGGGGCACTCACCTTTTGTTTATTTTTGGTTTAAGCATTAAGACACTTTTTTACCTTCACACTGCCTCCCGCTGTTTCCGACATCTACAAAGCAATTAGCTACCACCTACTGATATGGAAGAGTATTACGCGGTTACTCTGCCCAGCTCTAGACAGCACCGACACTCAACAACAACACATCATTTGCAGACTATAATTACTGCTTTGCAAAAAATATTTTTAACCCAAATAGGTGAAATTAGATTATCTCCCACGGCACACCAGACTGTATCTCACGGCACACTAGTGGTTGAAAACACTGCTCTATGGTGGGGACGAGAGCCTTGTATAATTAACAGACCACACTGGTCTGACTATGGTCCCTTTGAAAAACATTCCAAAAGACTGCCATACTGTCCAAGTGACTTTTCCTCTTTTATCCACCTTTCTCTTCTCACTCCATGCAAAGAATCAACCACCACACAACAAGATGGTGCAACCAAACTTGATAGTGGATACTAGTGATGGGTTGATGAGGCGTCATGAAGCGTTTCGACACATTGCAAAACTGTATTGATACTGTGTCGATACTGTGTCACTAAATACTGACATCTGCTGGACATTAAAAATCCCTACAGGCAACCTATGGACCGACTCAACTGACACTGATTTGATGCCCTAGTACAGGGGTCACCAACCTTTTTGAAACCAAAAACTACTTCTTGGGTACTGATTAATGCCAAGGGCTACCAGTTTGATACACACTTAAATAAATACATTTATTGTCATTTGTAAGTTACACGTAAGTGTGATTTAAACAAGAATAGCTAAATAAATGTGTATATATATTTTAAAAAAAGGGTATTTCTGTCTGTCATTCCGTCGTACATTTTTTTTTCCTTTTACGGAAGGTTTTTTGTAGGGAATAAATGATGAAAAAAACACTTAATTGAACGGTTTAAAAGAGGAGAAAACACGAAAAAAATTTAAATAACATTTTTAAACATAGTTTATCTTCAATTTCGACTCTTTAAAATTCAAAATTCAACTGACAAAAAGAAGAGGAAAAACTAGCTAATTTGAATCTTTTTGAAAAAATTAAAAAAAAGAATTTATGGAGCATCATTAGTAATTTTTCCTGATTAAGATACATTTTAGAATTTTGATGACATGTTTTAAATTGGTTAAAATCCAATCTGCACTTTGTTAGAATATTTAACAAATTGGACCAAGCTATATTTCTAACAAAGACAAATCAGTATTTCTTCTAGATTTTCCAGAACAAAAATTGTAAAAGAAATTCAAAATACTTTGAAATAAGATTTAAATTTGATTCTACAGATTTTCTAGAATTGCCAGAATAATTTTTTTTAATTTTAATCATAGTAAGTTTAAAGAAATATTTCACAAATATTCTTCGTCGAAAAAACAGAAGCTAAAATATTTATTATTCTTTACAATAAAAAATAAAAAAATTGACTTGAACATTGAATTAAATTGTCAGGAAAGAAGAAGACATTTAAAAGGTAAAAAGGTATATTTGTTTCAAAATCCTAAAATCATTTTTAAGGTTGTATTTTTTCTCTAAAATTGTATTTCTAAAAGTAATAAGAAGCAAAGTAAAAAAATAAATGAATTGATTTAAACAAGTGAAGACCCATCCATCCATCCATTTTCTACCGCTTATTCCAAGTGAAGACCAAGTCTTTAAAATATTTTCTTGGATTTTCAAATTCTATTTGAGTTTTGTCTCTTTTAGAATTAAAAATGTGGAGCAAAGCGAGACCAGCTTGCTAGTAAATAAATACAATTTAAAAAATAGAGGCAGCTCACTGGTAAGTGCTGCTCTTTGAGCTATTTTTAGAACAGGCCAGCGGGCGACTGATCTGGTCCTTACGGGCTACCTGGTGACCGCGGGCACCGCGTTGGTGACCCCTGCCCTAGTATATACAATAATATAAACCGAGTCATTGTATTTCATTTAGGATTATTTCATATCTTCATTTAAATAAAAATATATTTGTATCTTTTTTAGATACAGTCAATAAATAATGTGAACATGTATCATAACATGGAAATCTAAGAGAACGTGTTGTGGATAAATGTGGACTGGGAATTTTTTTAATTTTATTTTTTTACACATTTTTATAAAAATAAAAATAAAAAGTTTTTCCGACGTATTACATTTTAGACGATTTCTCTTCTTAGTTATTATTTCTCCGGCTGTAGAAAAGAGCCGCTCACAGGGCACAGAGGAGGCGACACAGTTGGCGTATCGGTCACGTGACCAAAACAGCTCATGATCGGTCACGTGACTTTCTAAAACCGACACAGGGTTTTGCTCTATGAGCTCGACGCATGCGCCGATGCATCGGTGTTGCCGGACCCATCACTAGTGGATACTGTTAACATGTCACTCCCACTGATCAACAATCACTTCCTGCGTTGCTAGGTTACCAGAGAGAGTGACTTTGTTCATGCAACCAACCTTGCTTCGCTACAGAGACCAAAAACTATCAAACACATTTTCTATTGATATCCATTACGTTTATATATATATATATTGATATCGTTTTATCGGCCAGGTCTAGCTCACGTCACGCCGCACTTCCTGGCCAAGCCCCTAGCGCAGGTCCCTGGACCTGAGAGGGACCCTGGCTGGAGTTCTGGAAGATTCTCCAGTGGGTGTGCTGTCACCTTCAGACAGCACTTGGTGTCACGCACACACACTCGACTCCACGCCATCTGCAAGGCCCTTCAGGGACCCTAAACACGCACACACACACACTTTAAAACAAACAGTTCTGGAACAATGAGGCTCGGCCCGCTGGCTCTGACAGACGCACAAAAGGCCGCTGCGTTTGATGCACTGATGTCTATTTGGACACATCCACTGCAAGGTAGCCATGAACATGTGAGCAAGAGTCAGGTTATGGCAGCAGTGTGGGGGCTGTAGGACAACGCCTGCGTGAAAGGGTAAAGGGACTGAATGTAACAGGAGTGAGTTGGGAGTTTTTTTTAGCGTGGAGTAGAGCTACATGGTATTTACGCTAAAAGCATGTTGACACTGAGAACATTGCAGTGATTCAACATAAAAATGTGTACTTAAAGATAAACAAATACCATCAAAAAACAATTGAGGTAACAGGACTGTGCTGAGATCGCCCAACCAAGCCCCTGTCAGAGTTGAAGTATATTAGAATACAGGAAAATTGTTTTAAAAATGACTTCATTTCTCCATATATCTATACACACACATACATATACTAATATATACACACACACGTGTGTAAAAAAAATAAAATATATATATATACAGTGGGGCAAAAAAGTATTTAGTCAGCCACCAATTGTGCAAGTTCTCCCACTTAAAATGATGACAGAGGTCTGTAAAAATCCAGGAATTCACATTGTAGGATTTTTAAATAATTTATTTGTAAATTATGGTGGAAAATAAGTATTTGGTCAATAACAAAAATTCAACTCAATACTTTGTAATATAACCTTTGTTGGCAATAACAGAGGTCAAACGATTACTATAGGTCTTTACCAGGTTTGCACACACAATAGCTGGTATTTTGGCCCATTCCTCCATGCAGATCTTCTCGAGAGCAGTGATGTTTTGGGGCTGTCGCCGAGCAACACGGACTTTCAACTCCCTCCACAGATTTACTATGGGGTTGAGGTCTGGAGACTGGCTAGGCCACTCCAGGACTTTCAAATGCTTCTTACGGAGCCACTCCTTCGTTGGCCGGGCGGTGTGTTTGTGATCATTGTCATGCTGGAAGACCCAGTCACGTTTCATCTTTAAAGCTCTCACTGATGGAAGGAGGTTTTGGCTCAAAATCTCACGATACATGGCCCCATTCATTCTTTCCTAAACACGGATCAGTCGGCCTGTCCCCTTAGCAGAGAAACAGCCCCAAAGCATGATGTTTCCACCCCCATGCTTCACAGTAGGTATGGTGTTCTTGGGATGCAACTCAGTATTCTTCTTCCTCCAAACACGACGAGTTGAGTTTATACCAAAAAGTTCTATTTTGGTTTCATCTGACCACATGACATTCTCCCAATCCTCTGCTGTATCATCCATGTGCTCTCTGGCAAACTTCAGACGGGCCTGGACATGCACTGGCTTAAGCAGGGGGACACGTCTGGCACTGCAGGATTTGATTCCCTGTCGGCGTAGTGTGTTACTGATGGTAACCTTTGTTACTTTGGTCCCAGCTCTCTGCAGGTCATTCACCAGGTCCCCCCGTGTGGTTCTGGGATTTTTGCTCACCGTTCTCATGATCATTTTGACCCCACGGGATGAGATCTTGCGTGGAGCCCCAGATCGAGGGAGATTATCAGTGGTCTTGTATGTCTTCCATTTTCTGATAATTGCTCCCAGTTGATTTTTTCACACCAAACTGCTTGTCTATTGTAGATTCACTCTTCACAGTCTGGTGCAGGTCTACAATTCTTTTCCTGGTGTCCTTCGACAGCTCTTTGGTCTTGGCCATAGTGGAGTTTGGAGTCTGACTGTTTGAGGCTGTGGACAGGTGTCTTTTATACAGATAACCAGTTCAAACAGGTGCCATTAATACAGGTAACGAGTGGAGGACAGAAGAGCTTCTTAAAGAAGAAGTTACAGGTCTGTGAGAGCCAGAGATCGTCCTTGTTTGAAGTGACCAAATACTTATTTTCCACCATAATTTACAAATAAATTCTTAAAAATTCCTACAATGTGAATTCCTGGATTTTTTTTTTCACATTCTGTCTCTCACAGTTGAAGTGTACCTATGATGAAAATTACAGACCTCTGTCATCATTTTAATTGGGAGAACTTGCACAATCGGTGGCTGACTAAATACTTTTTTGCCCCACTGTATATATATATATATATATATATATATATATATATATATATATATATATATATATATATATTAGAGATGCCCGGTTTGCGGGCACAACCGCGGAGTCCGCGGATTATCCGCGAATCGGGCGGATGAAATTTAAAAAAATTAGATTTTATCAGCGGGTCGGGTCGGGTCGGGTCGGGTCGGGCGATTGAAATAAAAAAAAATTAGATTTTAAATAGATTCAGGCGGGTGGCAGTTAAACCAATTCGGAAATATGATGTAGCGGCTAGCTACGGGGTGTTAGCCAATGGCTTTGGCTGGGGGGCGGGACTTCCGGGCAAGTTAGGGAAGTGACGTTGTTGACAGGAAGTGTTAGTTCGAGTTTTGCCGGGAAAGAGGGGAGACGCACATTGGAGCTGTTGTGTGGTTACATTGCATCTTATTACAATAAATACGAGACAAACGAATAAGTCTATGAGCCTACGTTCCTGGGAACATTACAATATATACATATTTAAATGTTACCCACATACGAAAAACGAGCAGGCACCTGCTGCATATGCCACAACAGAAGAAAAAAAAAAAAAAGAGATGGACACTTTTACGGAGCGGAGAAGGCCCCCGACGCCTCGCCGGGGTCCGGGACCGAGGCCCCTTCCCCCGAGAGGGCCCCACCGGGAGCCGTAGCTGAGGTGATCCGCGAGAAGGGCCCGACGCACGTCCAGGGTCACCACCGCGCCCACCGCACCGACACCCCACCTCGTCCGCCTTCGCCGCGGCCGGCGTCACGCACAGCAGGTAAGCAGCTTACCTGCCCGCCACCCCCGTGGCCGGGGGCTCGTAACAGGGGTCACTCCGCGCGCAGTGCGCTCACGAAAGGGGTGGGGCTCACCCTGGTTGATATAGACAGCAGCTAGGACGGTGGCCATGGAAGTTGGAACCCGCTAAGGAGTGTGTAACAACCCACCTGCCGAATCAACTAGCCCTGAAAATGGATGGCGCTGGAGCGTCGGGCCTATATACCCGGCCGTCGCCGGCAGCGAGACGCGCTCCCATATGATTGCGCACTGGTGTGCGTCTGGGTCGTGACAGCGTGGCACGCGAATGTCTGTGCTGCGTTGGATCAGTCTCCTTTCTTTAACAGGCAAAAGCTTTACAACCTCACTAATGCCTTGCATCGTCTATATTAGATATATAACAACGGGCGGGTGCGGGCGGATGGCGGGCGGATGCAGTTCTGATCAAATGTTAGATCGGGTGGATTGCGGATGGTTGACGACTTTCTGATGCGGTTGCGGATGAAATAATTGCCTATCCGCGCATCTCTAATATATATATATATATATATATATATATATATATATATATATATATATATATATATATATATATATATATATATATACACACACACAAATTTTTTTCTCTAAATTTGGCCCCCCGGAGTCAAAATAATTGCCCAGGCCTGCCTTAAGACAAAACAAAGAGTTTACTAGCGGACATAAGATAAAAGCAAGGCGGTCACGAGAAGACACACTACATGGGAAAATACTAGCTGATTTAAACATGACTATGCATTTAAAAAGAACACTTAAAAATATGTCACTCTCACACATGCCATAAAAGACAAAGGTGGATAATAGGTGATTTGTGTTTAAAAAAAATAAAAAAAGAGGCTTGCAGTTTCCGCCTGCCCGCCACCGCCCCATCCCCCATGCTTTTCCTGCTGAAGTGTGCTGACATGAAAGGTTCTCCTAATCCTCTCAAGTCGGACTAAATCCCGCATCAAACTCGTCACCCTGCTCACCTCAGCCAGGTGAGCGTGCAGCCATGTTTGACAGAGAGGCCATGATGAAGTCTTCAAAAAGTAACAGAGACTAAACGATGACTTTTCACTGGGGGGCTCATTAGCACACACGCGCACACACACACACACACACACACATTACACTCAGGGGAGGGAGACCTGGTGGTGTGTGAGGCTGCGATGCGAACACGAGGGAGGCCAAATGAAGACAAACAGCAAAGCATTTTTGTAAGAAATGAGCACTGAACTCAAATCAGTTGGCTGCACACAAGTCACATGACCCACTCAGTAAGTGTCAGAAAGAAAAAAAAAGTGGACTCTTAATAGTTCCTGAGCAAGGCAGCATGGACTGAAGAAAGTAAATCCTGTTCCACTCAATCATGGATTTAAGTATTACCTCACAACACCCAGAGCCTCACCAACACACACACACACACACACACACACACACACACACACACAAAATCAGCTTGGGTGGCGGTCCTACCTAAAAAGCAGGAAGTTTGGGGCGCACGTCATTAAATCATGACAACAACCCACTTAGGTTGAGTCGACAACATTTGAAAAGAATTGTAGGAGCCAGCGTTGATGATGCAAGACTGTCATCACGGGCAGCAGTCTTCAGAGGCTTGCTTTCCCATTTGAAGGAGCCTTCTTTGGCTGTTTTGTGCAGGACACATTGATTGCACCCTTCATAGTCTTCCACAGTGCAACACTGTTTAGGTAGCGCTGCAATATTTGTCTTCATTGACACACTCGCACTAAAGTCTTCTCATAAACTCATTTGTTTGACGCTGACCGCCATGAACAAATTTGGTACGCCACAAATACATTGATTATATGTGGAGTAGGGGTAGGTACCTTTGACACTTGAACCAACATTTTGTGAATGTTCATGTGGTAATAATGTCTTTTGTTAATGAACATTTAACACTGAGCCGATAAATGCTATTTCTTACACTTTTTAGTCTCATTTGCAAGTATGCATATTTCCAGTTTGTCCTCTACGTGTTGTGCTAAAAGATATATATATATATTGAGGACAGGGTGGACGCCACAGCCAACAAGGAAGCCTTCATCACATTGAAGGACCACAAACCCAACTTCGCAAATAACCCAACATGCCGACTAATAAACCCAACTAAATCTGAAATAGGAAAAATCAGCAAAATAATCCTGGACAGAGTCAACACAAAAATCAAGGACAAAACACCACTCAACCAATGGAGAAATACAGCAGCAGTAATCAAATGGTTCAACAACATCCAAGACAAACAACAGCACAACTTTATCTCCTTTGATATCGAGGAATTTTACCCTTCCATCACGCAAGACCTACTGACTCAAGCACTAGACTTCGCCTCAGACTACGACTCAATCACAGGCAACGAAAGAAACATCATCATCCACGCAAAAAACTCCATTCTCATCCACAACAGTACACCATGGCAAAAAAAGAACAATGCAACATTTGACGTCACTATGGGAAGTTTTGACGGAGCAGAAACGTGTGAACTCGTTGGGAGTTTCCTCCTCTCCCAGCTCGCCAGCCTCAATCTGAACCTTGGTATTTACCGTGATGACGGACTGGCAGTGTGTCGCGCCTCGCCAAGGAGCAGCGAGAATACCAAGAAGCGCATATGCCAAATTTTCAAAGAGAACGGCCTACGGATCACGATTGAAGCCAACAAGCAAACCGTCAACTTCCTTGACGTCACTTTCAACCTGAGAAATAACAGCTACCAACCATTCACGAAACCCAACACAACACTCCAATACGTGCACCATGACAGCAACCACCCACCCACCACCACGAAAAGAATACCTACCGGAATTAATAAAAGGCTATCGATGCTGTCATCTAGCAAAGCTGAATTTGACCAAGCAACCCCCCCGTACCAAAAAGCCCTTGATGAAAGCGGATACAATCTCACCCTCACCTATGAACCCACGCCAGGAAACCAACCGAAAAAGAACAGAAAACGAAACGACATCATCTGGTACAACCCCCCATACAGCAAAAACGTCTCAACTAACATTGGACACAAATTCCTCAATCTGATTGACAAACACTTTCCCAAAGACAACACCCTAAGAAAAGTATTCAACAAGAACAACATTAAATTGAGCTACAGCTGTATGAACAATATACGACAAATCATCTCAAACCACAACAAAACAATTGCAAATGAGCCGTCGGCCCCCGGACAGAGCGACTCCAAAACCAACAAAGGTTGCAACTGTCGAAAGAAACCTGATTGCCCTCTCAACGGGGGGTGCTTACAAACTTCAGTTGTCTACCAATCTAAGGTAACACGCAAGGACATTAACACATCCGACACATATGTAGGATTAACCGAGGGAGAGTTTAAAACCAGATGGAACAATCACAAGGCTTCTTTCAGGAACCAAAACCTGCGGAATACCACAGAACTCAGCAAACACATTTGGGACCTCAAAGACAATAATGTTGAATATTCAATAACATGGCAAATTCTTGCATCCAGCACACCTTACAATAGTGGTAATAAAAGATGCAACCTATGCTTGAAAGAAAAACTGTTTATTATATACCGTCCAGACCTGTCATCCCTCAACAAGCGCAGCGAAATTGTAACAGCATGCCGCCACAGACGGAAACACCTCCTAGGTAACACATGAGCCAATCACCACGCCCCTACACCAGCCTGTACCCACCCACTCTGTGCCCTATATAATCCATGGTATGTGAATGCTCCCATTAAAATCTCCTGATGATTGAGGGAACCCCCCCTCATGAAACAGGCCTGTAGAGATGAAATAGTCTTGTGATTTTTTTTCCCCACACATACATATATTGCGCTCTACTATGGTATCGAGCACTATTTTTTGGATAACCTTATTAAGACACTATATATATATATATATATATATATATATATATATATATACAGTGGGGCAAAAAAGTATTTAGTCAGCCACCAATTGTGCAAGTTCTCCCACTTCAAATGATGACAGAGGTCTGTAATTTTCATCATAGGTACACTTCAACTGTGAGAGACAGAATGTGAAAAAAAAATCCAGGAATTCACATTGTAGGATTTTTAAAGAATTTATTTGTAAATTATGGTGGAAAATAAGTATTTGGTCAATAACAAAAATTCAACTCAATACTTTGTTATTGCCAACAAAGGTTATATTACAGAGGTCAAACGATTACTATAGGTCTTTACCAGGTTTGCACACACAGTAGCTGGTATTTTGGCCCATTCCTCCATGCAGATCTTCTCGAGAGCAGTGATGTTTTGGGGCTGTCGCCGAGCAACACGGACTTTCAACTCCCTCCACAGATTTTCTATGGGGTTGAGGTCTGGAGACTGGCTAGGCCACTCCAGGACTATCAAATGCTTCTTACGGAGCCACTCCTTCGTTGCCCGGGCGGTGTGTTTGGGATCATTGTCATGCTGGAAGACCCAGCCACGTTTCATCTTCAAAGCTCTCACTGATGGAAGGAGGTTTTGGCTCAAAATCTCACGATACATGGCCCCATTCATTCTTTCCTTAACACGGATCAGTCGGCCTGTCCCCTTAGCAGAAAAACAGCCCCAAAGCATGATGTTTCCACCCCCATGCTTCACAGTAGGTATGGTGTTCTTGGGATGCAACTCAGTATTCTTCTTCCTCCAAACACGACGAGTTGAGTTTATACCAAAAAGTTCTATTTTGGTTTCATCTGACCACATGACATTCTCCCAATCCTCTGCTGTATCATCCATGTGCTCTCTGGCAAACTTCCGACGGGCCTGGACATGCACTGGCTTAAGCAGGGGGACACGTCTGGCACTGCAGGATTTGATTCCCTGTCGGCGTAGTGTGTTACTGATGGTAACCTTTGTTACTTTGGTCCCAGCTCTCTGCAGGTCATTCACCAGGTCCCCCCGTGTGGTTCTGGGATTTTTGCTCACCGTTCTCATGATCATTTTGAACCCACGGGATGTGATCTTGCGTGGAGCCCCAGATCGAGGGAGATTATCAGTGGTCTTGTATGTCTTCCATTTTCTGATAATTGCTCCCACAGTTGATTTTTTCACACCAAGCTGCTTACCTATTGTAGATTCACTCTTCACAGTCTGGTGCAGGTCTACAATAATTTTCCTGGTGTCCTTTGACAGCTCTTTGGTCTTGGCCATAGTGGAGTTTGGAGTCTGACTGTTTGAGGCTGTGGACAGGTGTCTTTTATACAGATAACCAGTTCAAACAGGTGCCATTAATACAGGTAACAAGTGGAAGACAGAAGAGCTTCTTAAAGAAAAAGTTACAGGTCTCTGAGAGCCAGAGATCTTCCTTGTTTGAAGTGACCAAATACTTATTTTCCACCATGATTTACAAATAAATTCTTTAAAATTCCTACAATGTGAATTCCTGGATTTTTTTTTCACATTCTGTCTCTCACAGTTGAAGTGTACCTATGATGAAAATTACAGACCTCTGACTTCATTTTAAGTGGGAGAACTTCACAATCGGTGGCTGACTAAATACTTTTTTGCCCCACTGTATATATATAAAAACTACCGTTCAAAAGTTTGGGGTCACATGGAAATGTCCTTATTTTTTAAGGAAAAGCACTGTACTTTTCAATGAAGATAACTTTAAACTAGTCTTAACTTTAAAGAAATACACTCTATACATTGCTAATGTGGTAAATGACTATTCTAGCTGAAAATGTCTGGTTTTTGGTGTAATATCTACATAGGTGTATAGAGGCCCATTTCCAGCAACTATCACTCCAGTGTTCTAATGGTACAATGTGTTTGCTCATTGGCTCAGAAGACTAATTGATGATTAGAAAACCCTTGTGCAATCATGTTCACACATCTGAAAACAGTTTAGCTCGTTACAGAAGCTACAAAACTGACCTTCCTTTGAGCAGATTGAGTTTCTGGAGCATCACATTTGTGGGGTCAATTAAACGCTCAAAATGGCCAGAAAAAGAGAACTTTCATCTGAAACTCGACAGTCTATTCTTGTTCTTAGAAATGAAGGCTATTCCATGCGAGAAATTGCTAAGAAGTTGAAGATTTCCTACAACGGTGTGTACTACTCCCTTCAGAGGACAGCACAAACAGGCTCTAACCAGAGTAGAAAAAGAAGTGGAAGGCCACGTTGCACAACTGAGCAAGAAGATAAGTACATTAGAGTCTCTAGTTTGAGAAACAGACGCCTCACAGGTCCCTAACTGGCATCTTCATGAAATAGTACCCGCAAAACACCAGTGTCAACATCTGCAGTGAAGAGGCGGCTGCGGGATTCTGGGCTTCAAGGCAGAGTGGCAAAGAAAAAGCCTGGCCAATAAAAGACAAAGATTAAGATGGGCAAAAGAACACAGACATTGGACAGAGGAAAACTGGAAAAAAGTGTTGTGGACGGATGAATCCAAGTTTGAGGTGTTTGGATCACAAAGAAGAACGTTTGTGAGACGCAGAACAACTGAAATGATGCTGGAAGAATGCCTGACGCCATCTGTTAAGCAAGGTGGAGGTCATGTGATGGTCTGGGGTTGCTTTGGTGCTGGTAAGGTGGGAGATTTGTACAGGGTAAAAGGGATTCTGAATAAGGAAGGCTATCACTCCATTTTGCAACGCCATGCCATACCCAGTGGACAGCGCTTGATAGGAGCCAATTTCATCCTACAACAGGACAATGACCCCAAACACACCTCCAAATTGTGCAAGAACTATTTAGAGAAGAAGCAGGCAGCTGGTATTCTATCGGTAATGGAGTGGCCAGCGCGGTCACCAGATCTGAACCCCATTGAGCTGTTGTGGGAGCAGCTTGACCGTATGGTACGCAAGAAGTGCCCATCCAACCAATCCAACTTGTAGGACCTGCTTCTAGAAGCGTGGGGTGCAATTTCTCCAGATTACCTCAACAAATTAACAGCTAGAATGCCAAAGGTCTGCAATGCTGTAATTGCTGCAAATGGAGGATTCTTTGACGAAAGCAAAGTTTGATGTAAAAAAAAAAATCTTATTTCAAATACAAATCATTATTTCTAACCTTGTCAATGTCTTGACTCTATTTTCTATTCATTTCACAACGTATGGTGGTGAATAAGTGTGACTTTTCATGGAAAACACAATTGTTTGGGTGACCCCAAACTTTTGAACGGTAGTATATATACACACACACACACACACACACACACACACACACACAGTATATATATATATGCACATTTGGCCGACGACATCGCTTTTAATGCTATCGTTATATCGTGATAATGCGTGTTGACAACACATTCTAGCTGTGTGTGCTGGCAAGCGGACAAAAATGTCAACAGTGTCCGTCCTCGCTAGCTTGTGAGCGACTAATGTGCCTCCCCAGTGAGAAGTTGCTTCTAAATCACTTCATGGCGACAAATAAAGTATGTTTCTTACAATTATTATCAACACTGAAGGACTCGAGAACTAGACAGCTAAACAAAACAAAAAACACATAGCAAACTGACAGTAATGATCAGAGGTGGGTAGTAACACGCTACATTTACTCCGTTACATCTACTTGAGTAACTTTTGGGATAAATTGTACTTCTAAGAGTAGTTTTAATGCAACATACTTTTACTTGAGTATATTTATAGAGAAGAAACGCTACTTTTATCTACATTCAGCTCGCTACTCGCTACTAATTTTTATCGATCTGTTAATGCACGCTTTGTTTGTTTTGGTCTGTCAAACAGACCTTCATAGTGCCTGCGTTTCAACAAATACAGTCACTGGTAACGTTCACTCCGTTCCACCAATCAGATGCAGTCACTGGTGACGTTGGACCAATCAAACAGAGCCAGGCGGTCACATGACCTGACTTAAACAAGTTGAAAAACTTATTCGGGAGTTACCATTTAGTGGTCAATTGTACGGAATATGTACTGTACTGTGCAATCTACTAATAAAAGTTCCAATCAATCAATCAAAAGTGTGAAGTAAAAAAGTCCCCTTTTTATTTCAACCGTACATCCCGTCAAAAGCCTAAAGATTGACTGCACAGTTCCTGTCTTCACAATAAAAGTGCCGCTCCATCGCGCCTGCGCTTTCAAAATAAGAGTCTCCGAAAGCCAGCGCAAACAAGCTAGGAAGCAACGGAGTTTGCCGCCAATGTATTTCTTGTAAAGTGTATAAAAACGAATATGGAAGCTGGACAAATAAGATACCAAAAACCAACCACTTTCATGTGGTATTAGACTGAAAGGAGGAACTTTTTTTCTCCTCCATTTGAAAACGTGGACGTTATCAGCACCACTGTCTGATTCCTATCAATGCAAGTCATCAGAATCAGGTAATACACCAACTTATATTCTTGTCTTCATGAAAGAAAGGAATCTATATGTGTTAAACATTTAACATTTAACATGTAAACAAAAACGGCAAAATAAATAAATATAAATTATATACTGTATATATCAATGTATGTATATATATATATATATATATATATATATATATATATATATATATATATATATATGTGTGTATGTTACTCATCAGTTACTCAGTACTTGAGTAGTTTTTTCCACAACATACTTTTTACTTTTACTCAAGTAAATATTTGGGTGACTACTCCTTACTGTTACTTGAGTAATGAATCTCTAAAGTAACAGTACTCTTACTTGAGTACAATTTCTGGCTACTCTACCCACCTCTGGTAATGATACCAAGTCAAGTATTAGAATCTGCAAGTCGCCGATAAGCTTGAGCAGAAGTGAAGTGAATCATATTTATATAGCGCTTTTCTCTAGTGACTCAAAGCCAATATCTAAG
The DNA here is from genome assembly GCF_033978685.3 of Nerophis lumbriciformis. Classification (NCBI taxonomy): domain Eukaryota; kingdom Metazoa; phylum Chordata; class Actinopteri; order Syngnathiformes; family Syngnathidae; genus Nerophis; species Nerophis lumbriciformis. The sequence goes on from NC_084565.2 coordinate 44,703,100, forward strand.
TTCCATTTAAAGCAGTGTGGGTGGCACTGGGAGCAGGTGGGTAAAGTGTCTTGCCCAAGGTCACAACAGCAGTCACTAGGATGGCGGAAGCGGGGATTGAACCTGCAACCCTCAAGTTGCTGGCACGGCCGCTCTACCAACCGAGCTATACCGCCCCATAAGTGAGATGCTTGAATGTCCAGGGAGTTTGGGGGTGTTGGAATGGTTCGAATCGGTTGAGAAATGTGGGATATGGAGAGGTTTGTACATTGCCCATTCATTTTTTAATAGGGGGAAATTCCTGGTAATTCCAGGTAATCAGGAATTTTTAAGAACCGGGAAACATGTTTGCTTAAATGTCCAGGGTGAGTGGAGTGTGTGGATGTTGGAACAGTTCAAATCGGATGAGAAATGTGGGATATGCAGTCGATTGTATACTTCCAATTCATTGTCAATGAGGAGAAAATTACCGGAAAATCGCGAATTTGGGGAAACATCGGGTCGGAATCGGGTTTAAAAATGGTACATAATTTTGAAAATTTAGGGCATTGTAGAACTATGAGTATGTCCATTCATTTGAATGAGAATTTCCTGGAAATTGGGGAAAACTGGAAATGTATAAAAAATATTGATACTAGAAGAATAGTCTTGGATGATATGAATGGGTTGGTGTTGGAGTTTTTGAAACTGGTTGAAAAAATGTTGACGTAGTAACAGTTTGAATTGAGAATTCCTGGAATTTCCGGAAAACCGTGAATCTGTAGGAAAAAACATCGGTTGTCCCAACTAAGGGGAATGTTTTGAAGGTGGAATGGTCAAAAACGGTTGAAAAAATGTGGACTGTGAAAAGTTTCCAAGAAAAGAGAAAATAGGGCTTTGGAAAACCGAGAATTCTAGAAATTCCTGGAACGTTTTTGAACTTGGAAAATGGTAATTTGATTGTCCAAGGTGTGTGGATTGTGCGGATTGTGGAACCGTTCGAATCGCTTGAGAAATGTGGCAATTGTGCACTTCCGAAAAACGGCCCATTCATTTTCAATGGGCAAAATGCCACAGAAAAACGGGAATTCTGGGTAATCTAAGATGGGTTTGGGATTTTGATACTTGAATTATTTTGGATGGGATGAAAACTCTGGGTTATAACACACTATGTTAGCCGCATACACCAGCAGCTAAATTAGGGAGCCCTTTAACTCATTATAGCCCATCTCTAATAGGAAGTAGTCTTTGCCATTCATTTAAATGTGCAAGTCTTTCCTTTTGCTGACCCCTACAAAGTATTAATACAATAAGTATTGTACTTATTACACGCCGGCTGATTTGACTGTAAAGTGCATCTTAGTTGCTAGTTTTGATGACTAAATTTGGAAGTGTTGTTTATTGTTTATTGAATGGACCCCCATTAGCTGACGCCAAGGCGACCGTGAGTCTTTGTGGGGTCCATATAGGAGCATACAAAGAATACATACATTACCAAACATTATACAAAATAAAAGTACAACATAAAGCCAGTATTATGCGGGCGGCTGCAATAGGTGGATCTTCAAAGCGGTCTTGAATGACAATTGACTTTGTGAGAGATTCATGTGAGATGGCAAATGGTGTTGAAATCTCCAAGTGCAATGGCTAATGCTACCAAGTAGCAGGTATAGGGCAATGTCAATTAGCATCAAGCTAGCGCAATTTGAAAAGTGGAGCCTTCCTTTTGAGCAATTTCTATCAGGCCTGCTTGCTTTGTTGGCCGATGCCAAGTGTACAACAAAAGTATTGACATACTGCTTAATTTCACCTAGATGGCTACCCGATCCTAGGGAATATGATCAGGACCTATAAAAAGTACCGAATTCGGTACACATTCCTAATTCGGAAACTCTTATCTTGAAAGGGCCATTTGCTATCAGTGCACAAGCTTTATAAGAAATACTTGAAGCATTAATGGCTTCTCCTACTTGTTTTGTTGATGTTCTGGTATCATTATAGTTGGAATGACAGCTGCGTTTATTTAGTAAATAGCATTTAACCACTAAACAAATGAGCTAACGTGCTAACCGGTGCATACTGATCAAGACAACAGTTTGACACTTTTGATACGTTTACATTAATATTCACCTTGTATGTAAACAACATGCTGACATTGAGTTAACAAGTTAAAAATACTGATAGTATTTAGCCTCAGTTATGCGTAGTGATGGGTCCGGCAACACCGATGCATCGGCGCATGCGTCGAGCTCATAGAGCAAAACCCTGTGTCGGTGCACGTACCGCTTTTAGAAAGTCACGTGACCGATCATGAGCTGTTTTGGTCACGTGACCGATACGCGAAATGTGTCGCACTGACGCCTCCTCTGTGCCCTGTGAGCGGCTCTTTTCTACAGCCCGAGAAATAATAACTAAGAAGAGAAATCGTATAAAATGTAATACGTCGGAAAAACTTTTTTTAATTTTTTTTTTATAAAAATGTGTAAAAAAATAAAATTAAAAAAATTCCCAGTCCACAATCATCCACAACACGTTCTCTTAGATTTCCATGTTATGATACATGTTCACATTATTTATTGACTGTATCTAAAAAAGATAAAAATATATTTTTATTTAAATGAAGATATGAAATAATCCTAAATGACTTGGTTTATATTATTGTATATACTAGGGCAGGGGTCATCAACGCGGTGCCCGCGGTCACCAGGTAGCCCGTAAGGACCAGATCAGTCGCCCGCTGGCCTGTTCTAAAAATAGCTCAAAGAGCAGCACTTACCAGTTAGCTGCCTCTATTTTTTTAATTGTATTTATTTACTAGCAAGCTGGTCTCGCTTTGCTCCACATTTTTAATTCTAAAAGAGACAAAACTCAAATATAATTTGAAAATCCAAGAAAATATTTTAAAGACTTGGTCTTCACTTGGAATAAGCGGTAGAAATGGATGGATGGATGGGTCTTCACTTGTTTAAATAAATTCATTTATTTTTTACTTTGCTTCTTATTACTTTTAGAAATACAATTTTAGAGAAAAAAACTTAAAAATTATTTTAGGATTTTTAAACAAATATACCTTTTTACCTTTTAAATTTCTTCCTCTTCTTTCCTGACAATTTAAATCAATGTTCAAGTAAATTTATTTATTTTTTTATTGTAAAGAATAAATATTTTAGCTTCTGTTTTTTCGACGAAGAATATTTGTGAAATATTTCTTTAAACTTACTATGATTAAAATTCAAAAAAAATTATTCTGGCAAATCTAGAAAATCTGTAGAATCAAATTTAAATCTTATTTCAAAGTATTTTTAATTTTTTTTTAATTTTTGTTCTGGAAAATCTAGAAGAAATACTGATTTGTCTTTGTTAGAAATATAGCTTGGTCCAATTTGTTAAATATTCTAACAAAGTGCAGATTGGATTTTAACCAATTTAAAACATGTCATCAAAATTCTAAAATGTATCTTAATCAGGAAAAATTACTAATGATGTTCCATAAATTATTTTTTTTAATTTTTTCAAAAAGATTCAAATAAGCTAGTTTTTCTCTTCTTTTTGTCGGTTGAATTTTGAATTTTAAAGAGTCGAAATTGAAGATAAACTATGTTTCAAAATTTTATTTTAAATTTTTTCGTGTTTTCTCCTCTTTTAAACCGTTCAATTAAGTGTTTTTTTCATCATTTATTCTCTACAAAAAACCTTCCGTAAAAGGAAAACAAAATGTACGACGGAATGACAGACAGAAATACCCATTTTTTTTATATATATATACACATTTATTTATTTAGCTATTCTTGCTTAAATCACACTTACGTGTAACTTACAAATGACAATATATTTATTTATTTAAGTGTGTATCAAACTGGTAGCCCTTGGCATTAATCAGTACCCAAGAAGTAGTTTTTGGTTTCAAAAAGGTTGGTGACCCCTGTACTAGGGCATCAAATCAGTGTCAGTTGAGTCGGTCCATAGGTTGCCTGTAGGGATTTTTAATGTCCAGCAGATGTCAGTATTTAGTGACACAGTATCGACACAGTATCAATAGTTTTGCAATGTGTCGAAACGCTTCATGACGCCTCATCAACCCATCACTAGTTATGCGTACATTGTCAATTATGCAAATGAGATGCTGACATTAACAAGACCCCCACAGATCGGGAGCAGGTCTTTGGGTAACACTGCACAATATGCAGTACCCGGACGTTGCATTGAAAAACGGTGGAAATGTGGCAGTTTTGGCCACTCATACACCCATAAATAGTCCAGTAACTTCCTTCAACATTACGTACTCAGTATACTTATTGAGGTCTACTCAGCGAGGGACTGGTGCTGTCATCTGAAAGACGGTGGAAAGGTGGCTTCCTGACTGCAGGCCACTTTGACAGATGTACGATAACTCATTAATTAATTAACCCTGCAGGCAGGAAGATGGGATGGACCATCTGTGTCATCATCCTCCCGCTTCAGCATAAGGAAATCCCCTTAAAAGGGCCGGATGTTCTCCAAAAAAGGAAAAAAGAAAAAAGGGGAAACAAGGCAACACGTGGTTCTGTGCTCTAGGTGGCGATGTGGGTCTAGGTCTGTGGTCGCTAATCCGCATGCGGATTTTTAGCGCCACTCTAGTGGCTCCCTGGAACTTTTTCAAAAATGTATGAAAAAGGAAAAAGTAAATGTTTTGTTTTAATATGGTTTCTGTAGGAGGACAAACATGACACAAACCTTCCTCACAGTTTATATTAAACATGCTTCACTGATGAGGATTTGGCGAGCAGTTTTGTCCTAATTTCGGCGGTCCACAGTTTGTTTACATGTACAGCTTTCTCCGACGTTGCCACAGAAAGACGTGTTTTACGCCACTTCCTCTTTGTCTCGTTTTGTCCCCCAAACGTTTTATGCTGTGCGTGAATGAACATCGGTGAGCTTTGTTGAGGTTATTGACTTGTTTGAGTGCTAATCAGGCATATTTGGTCACTGCATGACTGCAAGCTAAATCGATGCTAACATGCTATTTAGGCTAGATGTATGTACATCTAGCCTAAATAGGGCGGTATAGCTCGGCCGTGCCAGCAACTTGCGGGTTCCAGGTTCGATCCCCGCTTCCGCCATCCTAGTCACTGCCGCTGTGTCCTTGGGCAAGACACTTTACCCACCTGCTTCCACACTGGTTTAAATGTAACTTAGATATTGGGTTTCACTATGTAAAAGCGCTTTGAGTCACTATTGCATCATTATGCCTCGTTTGGTATATTTAATTTCCTCTACTTATGTCCTCTGTGTATTAAATGTATATTTGCATGTCTCATGACCAGTGTTGGGACTAACGCGTTACTGTAACGCCGCTAGTTTCGGCGGTAACTAGTAATCTAACGCGTTATTTTGTATATTCAGTAACTCAGTTACCGTTACTACATGATGCGTTACTGCGTTATTTTACGTTACTTTTCATGTAGTATCGGCTAGAAACAGAACGTCTGAGTGTGTTTTATTGGAGCGCTGCGTGGAAAAGAAAAGGCGTGCTTTGTGTGGGTGGGGGCGGGGGAGACTACCATACCGCAGTTGAGGAGCGCAGGGGAGACGTTCCTCCAGGGCCTATGTACGTCTTCGGGGCTAACAACCTTCACTTTATCCGGAAGTGGGTCTTTACAGCTGAGGGTGAATGACGAGACCGGCGGTTTGTTGCAACTTTGTGACTTTATTGGACGAAGCCATCCACCAAGCTAGAGCACCTGCACGCACTCACTGTCGCCGCTCCCTCACCTCTCTCGCCCACTCACTCACTGACGTCACTCACCTCATATGCTGTCATATCTTAAAGGGCCACACACACACACACACATACGCTACTCTCATAACAACTAACAAGACATCATGGCGAAGCCAGAAGTCAAGTTTTTTAACATGGAGACATTCTCAATACTTTTCTTTTGTTGAGCACAAAGAAAATAACATTTTAGTTAAATATAAGTTGTGTCTTGGATCAAAGATCCTATCTACTTAAAGTTAAAGTTAAAGTGCCATTATGTTGCAGCTATTTAAAATAGTTTTGTCAATTTGTTCTGGCCTGAAATAAATTGGCCCTTTGAAACATATCTTTGTCTTTGTGTGTTGTATGTAGACCACATTACTTTCTGAGTTCAGTGATGCAAATGCATGTCAAGTTGACCAACGGATTGTATTATTCTCCAGTGCAATAACAGTATTGAAATGAAGGCTAAAAGGGCATTAATGGGAGCCTTAAAAAAAAGGGGGAAAAAATAAGTAACTAAATAGTTACTTTTCACAGTAACGCATTACTTTTTGGTGTAAGTAACTGAGTTAGTAACTGAGTTACTTTTGAAATAAAGTAACTAGTAACTGTAACTAGTTACTGGTTTTCAGTAACTAACCCAACACTGCTCATGACACATTATCTGTATGTAATATTAGCTGCATTTCTCATAGTTGTTTGTGTGCCATGTTGTTCCAGACCACAGCAAACGTTACCCAGCTTGCAAAGATTGTAATGAATCCATCAGAAGAAGACAGCCTGCCATTAACTTTTGTTTCTTAAAATGTCAGTGTTTTGCACGTCAATTCATTCGCACCTTTACTCTTATCTGAAAACAAAAACAATATACAAAAATATGCCTCCAGCCTTGAGGTTATCTAAAATATTCCACATAGTTGTCAGTATATTGCAGCGACACCATGATTGTTCCATAGTTTATATACCAGTGGTCCCCAAACTACGGCCCAGATATGGCCCGCCAGCGTTCAAAATCTGAATTTCAAAATAAAAATTGTTTAATTATTTTTTAAATCTGTCCTTTCTAGCCCATCCATCAACCCATTTTCTACCGCTTGTTACTCTCGGGGTCTCCTAGCCACTCAGTCAAATCACAGAGTCTAAAAATGCTTTCCCCCCCCATCGATAACATGATGTCATCACACTCGCTCAGCAATTGCGCACGAGGAAAATAAAATGGCGAAATCATTGGGGAAACGTAAAATAGACTCAAAAGTGTAGAGTTTTTCAACATCAGTGGACATAAGACTTCTTTTTGTTCAGCGTAAGGAAAAGTAAATGTGTCTAATCTGCAATGAGACATACATATACATACAGCAGGGGTCACCAACCTTTTTGAAACCAAGAGCTACTTCTTGGGTACTGATTAATGCAAAGTAACTAGTAACTATAACTAGTTACTGTTTTTCAGTAACTAACCCAACACTGGCTGTTATCAGAGGTGGGTAGTAACGCGCTACATTTACTCCGTTACATCTACTTGAGTAACTTTTGGGTTAAATTGTACTTCTAAGAGTAGTTTTAATGCAACATACTTTTACTTTTACTTGAGTATATTTATAGAGAAGAAACGCTACTTTTACAACGCTACTTTTATCTACATTCAGCTCGCTACTCGCTACTAATTTTTATCGATCTGTTAATGCACGCTTTGTTTGTTTTGGTCTGTCAGACAGACCTTCATAGTGCCTGCGTTTCAACAAATACAGTCACTGGTGACGTTCACTCCGTTCCACCAATCAGATGCAGTCACTGGTGACGTTGGACCAATCAAACAGAGCCAGGCGGTCACATGACCTGACTTAAACAAGTGGAAAAACGTATTGGGGTGTTGCCATTTAGTGGTCAATTGTACGGAATATGTACTGTACTGTGCAATCTACTAATACAAGTTCCAATCAATCAATCAAAAGTGTGAAGGAAAAAAGAAAATTTTTTATTTCAACCGTACACTCCGTCAAAAGCCTAAAGACTGACTGCACAGTTCCTGTCTTCACAATAAAAGTGCCGCTCCATCGCGCCTGCGCTTTCAAAACAAGAGTCTCCGAAAGCCTGCGCAAACAAGCTAGCAAGCTACGGAGTTTGCCGCCAATGTATTTCTTGTAAAGTGTATAAAAACGAATATGGAAGCTGGACATATAAGATGCCAAAAACCAACCACTTTCATGTGGTATTAGACAGAAAGGAGGAACTTTTTTTCTCCTCCATTTGAAAACGTGGACGTTTGTCATCACTACTGTCTGATTACAATCAATGCAAGTCATCAGAATCAGGTAATACACCAACTTATATTCTTGTCTTCATGAAAGAAAGGAATCTATATGTTAAACATGCATGTATATTCATTAAAACACTATTAACATGTAAACAAAAACGGCAAAAAAAATAAATATAAATTATATACTGTATATATCAATGTATGTATGTATGTGTGTATATATATATATATATATATATATATATATATATATATATATATATATATATATATATATATATATATATATATATATATATATATGTATGTGTGGGAAAAAAAATCACAAGACTATTTCATCTCTACAGGCCTGTTTCATGAGGGGGGGTACCCTGAATCATCAGGAGATTTTAATGGGAGCATTCGCATACCATGGTTTATATAGGGCACAGAGTGGGTGGGTACAGGCTGGCCTAGGGGCGTGGTGATTGGCTCATGTGCTACCTAGGAGGTGTTTCCGTCTGTGGCGGCATGTTGTTACAATTTCGCTGCGCTTGTTGAGGGATGACAGGTCTGGACGGTAAATAATAAACAGTTTCTCTTTCAAGCATAGGTTGCATCTTTTATTACCACTATTGTAAGGTGTGCTGGATGCAAGAATTTGCCATGTTATTGAATATTCAACATTATTGTCTTTGAGGTCCCAAATGTGTTTGCTGAGTTCTGTGGTATTTCGCAGGTTTTTGTTCCTGAAAGAAGCCTTGTGATTGTTCCATCTGGTTTTGAATTCTCCCTCGGTTAATCCTACATATGTGTCGAATGTGTTAATGTCCTTGCGTATTACCTTAGATTGGTAGACAACTGATGTTTGTAAGCACCCCCCGTTGAGAGGGCAATCAGGTTTCTTTCGACAGTTACATCCTTTGTTGGTTTTGGAGTCGCTCTGTCTGGGGGTCGACGGCTCATTTGCAATTGTTTTGTTGTGGTTTGAGATGATTTGTCGTATATACCACAACAAAACAATTGCAAATGAGCCGTCGACCCCCAGACAGAGCGACTCCAAAACCAACAAAGGATGTAACTGTCGAAAGAAACCTGATTTCCCTCTCAAGGGGGGGTGCTTACAAACATCAGTTGTCTACCAATCTAAGGTAATACGCAAGGACATTAACACATCCGACACATATGTAGGATTAACCGAGGGAGAATTCAAAACCAGATGGAACAATCACAAGGCTTCTTTCAGGAACCAAAACCTGCGAAATACCACAGAACTCAGCAAACACATTTGGGACCTCAAAGACAATAATGTTGAATATTCAATAACATGGCAAATTCTTGCATCCAGCACACCTTACAATAGTGGTAATAAAAGATGCAACCTATGCTTGAAAGAGAAACTGTTTATTATTTACCGTCCAGACCCGTCATCCCTCAACAAGCGCAGCGAAATTGTATCAGCATGCCGCCACAGACGGAAACACCTCCTAGGTAACACATGAGCCAATTACCACGCCCCTAGGCCAGCCTGTACCCACCCACTCTGTGCCCTATATAAACCATGGTATGCGAATGCTCCCATTAAAATCTCCTGATGATTGAGGGTACCCCCCCTCATGAAACAGGCCTGTAGAGATGAAATAGTCTTGTGATTTTTTTCCCACACATACATATATACATATATATATATATATATATATATATATAAATCACCAAAATGATTCCTGAGCGCGGCCACCGCTGCTGCTCACTGCTCCCCTCACCTCCCAGGGGGTGAACAAGGGTGATGGGTCAAATGCAGAGAATAATTTCGCCACACCTAGTGTGTGTGACAATCATTGGTACTTTTACTTTAACTTTATACATACATACATACATACATATATCTACATCCTGAAAATATGCAAACAAAACTGTTTAGATAATTGATACTTCAAACTTGCATAAATAAATATTAAGGAATATAACATAACTTGGCTTCTGAGAGTTTCAAAATGTAATGAATACAATGCTAAAGTTGTTGATAAACAAGCAATTATTTTAATAATTAAATATAGTCATTTTAAATGAATTATTATGATAATTTAAAATAAATTATTTTAAATATGTTTATTTTAATGTATAACTCTATGGCTGGATGTAATAAGGAGTCAGGAAAAAAAATACAAATAAAAATACAATTCATTTTGATGTTTTTAGCAAAATATAGTAAACATTTAGTTTTTTGTTTTTTTTAATTAATAAATATATTTCTTTTTAGGTAAGATAAACATAATAATACAATTTATCTCTAGTCTGGATGATTTAGTTCTTGTCACCCTGTTGTCCTCCCGTCGTGAAAAAAGGCTGTCCTCACAAAAGTTCGCATGGAGCTGGAGGGGGGCTGAAAATCGGGAGATTTTCGGGAGAATATTTGTCCCGGGAGGCGGTAAATTTCGGGAGTCTCACGGAAAATTCGGGAGGGTTGGCAAGTATGTCGACACTACATATCAAAACTTGCTGACTGGGAACTTTTTGGATATTGAATATTGCGTCGTCACGACATTAGGACAGTCGGACGCATCCAGACGCGGCAAGTGCAAGAAGGTGGCGGGTCGTTATGGTGACGTCACGCATGTCTACACAGCTGGGACAGACAGGCTCGCTGTCACACGCAGACAACACAAGTCCAAGTCACCTAGAGAGACGTCACCATCACCATCACCATGACTTAGCACTTAGCAGCGGCTCAGATGTGAGCCTCGCTGGACTTGGTCAGAGAAGATAGATAGATAGATATCATCGACACAGACACGGACATGTCTCCTGCATGTCCTGCTGCTAAGACGACGAGCCGCCAGGTTAGCCACCTATGCTAACGCCCGTGTAGCACACGCTAACCTGCTCAAGCTGGCCACACGGGAAGGTGCTACGTTGAAGACAAAGGTGGTAGGGTCACTTGGAAGTCACGTAAAGGATACAGTTTGAAGCCCTTCATTATCTCCTTGGCCCGGTCCTCGTCTGAAGACATGTCTCCACTCATCCTCCTCCCGAACAGCTGCTTAGCTCCCGCAATTAGCCGCTAGCTCGAGTGAAAAGCAGCCTGAATGTTGATTGAAGCGCTCGCAGTTCCGCTAAAAAAAACCAAAAAAAAAAAAGAGCCGTAACAAAGTGTATTTGTGAGCGAGCTGCTCCCCAGCAAGCAGCCTCTGAGAGCGGGCAAAGAGTTCAGAGTGCAAGCTAGCGCTGATCCGATAATGCAATCAGCTAAATATAGCTAGCAAGGCGGCTGAGTGACAGCTCGCCCAGCCAACCAGAGGCGGCGATGAATTGACCGCAGCCAATCACAGGAGAGGATGCAGAAACACGGGCGTGGTTTGAAAAGAGTGGAGACGCGTCACCCGGGGCAACGCGACACGCACACGCGCACTATTAGTAAGGCTGTAAAAGTAAAACACGCTTTTGACTAGATTGGAAATTACAGTACAAAGTAAGATTTTGATTGATTAAACTTTTATTAGTAGATTACATATTCCGTACAATTGACCACTAAATGGTAACACACCAATACGTTTTTACACTTGTTTAATGGTACAAATATATACTATCATCATAATACAGCATACTTGCCAACCCTCCCGAATTTTCCCGAAATTCAGCGCCTCTCCCGAAAACCTCCCGGGACAAATATTCTCCCGAAAATCTCCCGATTTTCAGCCGGAGCTGGAAGCCACGCCCCCTCCAGCTCCATGCGGACCTGAGTGAGGACAACAGGGTGACAAGAACTAAATCATCCAGACTAGAGATACATTGAATTATTATGTTTATCTTACCTAAAAATACATATATTTATTAATTAAAATTAAAAAAAACATTTTTACTATATTTTGCTAAAAACACCCAAATTAATGGTATTTTATTTGTATTTTTTTCTGACTCCTTATTACGTCCAGCCTTAGAATTATACATTAAAATAAACATATTTGAAATAATTAATTTTAAATGATCATAATAATTCATCTAAAATGACCATATTTAATTATTAAAATAATTGCTTGTTTATCAACAACTTTAGCATTTTATTCATTACATTTTGAAACTCTCAGAAGCCAAGTTATGTTACATTCCTTAATATTTATTTATGCAAGTTTGAAGTATCAATTATCCAAACACAGTTTTGTTTGCAAATTTTCAGGATGTAGATATGTGTATATATATATATATATATATATATATATATATATATATATATATATATATACCGTATTTTCCGCACTATAAGGCGCACCTAAAAACCTCTTAATTTTCTCAAAAGCTGACAGTGCGCCCTATAATCCGGTGCACCTTATATATGGACCAATATTGAGCCACAACAGGTCTCGCAACTACGGGATGCATAACGTAACCTCAGCCTCTACTGTAGCTTCTATTCCATACGCCTTATAATGCGGTGCGCCTTATATATGAACAAAGTTTTAAAATAGGCCATTCATTGAAGGTGCGCCTTATAATCCGGTGCGCCTTATAGTGCGGAAAATACGGTATGTATGAAATACTTGACTTGGTGAATTCTAGCTGTCAATATACTCCTCCCCTCTTAACCACGCCCCTGCCCCAACCTCCCGAAATCGGAGGTCCCAAGGTTGGCAAGTATGTAATACAGTCATCACACAAGTTACTCATCAGAGTATATACATTGAATTATTTACATTATTTACAATCCGGGGTGTGGGATGAGGAGGGTTTGGTTGATATCAGCACTTCAGTCATCAACAATTGCATCATCAGAGAAATGGACATTGAAACAGTGTAGGTGTGACTTGGTAGGATATGTACAGCGAGCAGAGAACATAGTGAGTTCAGAAAGCATAAGAACAAGTATATACATTTGATTATTTACATTTGATTATTAACAGTTCGGGGAGGGTGTTAGTTTAGGGTTGTAGCTGCCTGGAGGTGTACTTTTATTGCGGTTTTGAAGGAGGATAGAGATGCCCTTTCTTTTACACCTGTTGGGAGTGCATTCCATATTGATGTGGCATAGAAGGAGAATGAGTTAAGACCTTTGTTAGATGGGAATCTGGGTTTAACGTGGTTAGTGGAGCTCCCCCTGGTGTTGTGGTTATGGCGGTCAGGAAGTAGTTTGACATGTACTTCGGTATCAGGGAGGTGTAGCGGATTTTATAGACCAGGCTCAGTGCAAGTTGTTTTACTCTGTCCTCCACCCTGAGCCAGCCCACTTTGGAGAAGTGGGTAGGAGTGAGGTGTGATCTGGGGTGGAGGTCTAGAAGTAATCTGACTAGCCTGTTCTGGGATGTTTGGAGTTTAGATTTGAGGGTTTTGGAGGTGCTAGGGTACCAGGAGGTGCATGCGTAATGGAAAAAGGGTTGAATGAGAGTTCCCGCTAGAATCCTCATGGTGCTTTTGTTGACCAGAGAGGAGCTTCTATAGAGAAATCTCGTTCGTTGGTTGACTTTTTTGATGACCTTGGTTGCCATTTTATCACAGGAAAGATTAGCCTCTAGAATGGAACCTAGATAGGTGACCTCATCTTTCCTGGTGATAACAATGTCACCCACTTTTTTAGTGAAGTCACTGACTTGTGTGTGGGACCCAAACAGGATGGATTCCATTTTACCCAAGTGTTAGGATAGCTTGTTGTCAGCGAGCCAGGTGCAAGTTCTACAGAGTTCAGCACTGAGGATTTTCTCCACCTGTGACTTGTCCTTGTCTGATACCAGCAGGGCCGAGTCATCCGCAAACAAGAACAATTCACAGTCACATGCTGATGACAAGTCCTTTATGTATATTAGGAACAGTAAAGGCCCTAATATTCTGCCTTGGGGGACTCCACAGCTCACTGAGAGGGGGGGGGCACACGGTGCCGTTCACCTCTACCACCTGTTCCCTCCCCTCCAAGTAAGATTGCATCCAGCTCGATGAGGTTTTGTCAAATCTGATTGCTCTGAGCTTATCCAACAGCACAACGTGGTTAACGGTGTCAAAGGCCTTCTGAAGATCCAGCATGACCATGCCGCAGTATTTGCACGCATCCACCTCATGTTTGATGTGGTCGCTCAGATAGAGAAGGCATGTGTCAATGGAGTGGTTAGTTCTAATTGCTTTGTTGATGTCGGGAACGTGGTTGGTCGTGATCACAATATGCAGACGACAGCGGGAGGCAGGGTGCAGGTAAAAAGGTGTCTAATGCTTAAACAAAAAATAAACAAAAGGCAAGTGCCGCTAAGTAAAGGCATTGAAGCTTGGGGAAGGCGATGCAAAATGTAGCTAAAGCTGAACTGGCTGCAAAGTAAACAAAAACAGAATGCTGGACGACAGCAAAGACTTACAGTGTTTGGAGCAGCAGACGCTGTCCACAAAGTACATTTGTACAAGACATGACAATTAACAAAATAGGAGCACAAGACAAGAACTAAAACACACACCAAATAAGTCAGTGTGTGATGTGACAGGTGGTGACAGTACACCTACTTTGAGACAAGAGCTATATTGATGCATGCTTGGTTATGATTTAAATTCATATCCAACAAGTGCGAGAATGACTTTTTACTGTCAATATCGGCTGCTGAATTTCATTTTTTAATGTTTTCTGCTGGTGGTGTGCCTCGAGATTTTTTTCATTGACAAAAATGTGCCTTGGCTCAGAAAAGGTTGAAAAACACTTGTATAGAGGGTCTATTGTTGACCTGTTAATGAATTTCTCTTTAAGCTTTCATCACTTTTTCCAAATGAACAATCAATGCCAACTCCTTTGAGTAACAAATATTGTGTCAAATACATAGAAAAGCTGGTTGTCAGTTTGAGCCTGTTGATATTTTATTTATATGAGAAGACATGCAAATGGACAGCACAGTGGAGGGGGGTTAGTGCGCCTGGCTCACAATACGAAGGTCCTGGGTTCGATCCTGCGCTTGGGATCTTTGTGTGGAGTTTGCATGTTCTCCCCGTGACTGTGTGGGTTCCCTTCGGCTTACTCCCACCTCCAAAGACATGCACCTGGGGATACGTTGATTGGCAACACTTAAATGGCCGAATGTCTGTTTATCTGTGTTGGCCCTGTGATGAGGTGGTGACTTGTCCAGGGTGTACCCCGCCTTCCGCCCGAATGCAGTTGCGATAGGCTCCAGCACCCCCCGCGACCCCGAATGGGACAAGCGGTAGAAAATGGATGGATGGACATGCAAATGAAAGTATTACTTTGCTCAGAATTTCACATCAATACTTAAAACTGTCTTTAATGTTTTAAATAGAGTAACACACCCCTCCAAAAACACACAAATGGTGGCAGTTTTGTGGTGGAACATTAGAACATTTATTAGAAGACAAATTATTCCTTCTTTGCGGCAGCTTTCCTCATGGCAGCCAGCACGTTGCTCAGTTCCTCTCTCTTTCTCTTGGCACGGATGTGGGTGCCAATCTGCAGAAGAAACAGATTGGCTTAAAAAAAACAAAACCGGTCTCTTCTTTAGAAATAATGGCTAGTTTGGGTAGATTAGGTTGCACAATTTGGAAAGCAAGAACTATTTTCTTAAAGAAAAAGTGTAAGTCACACACAAACTGAAACGTTTCGAGGTCTTACTTTAACAAGTTCAATAATGACTTGATTCCTTCTACTTTAAGGGAAGTGAGCACACTTTAATGAACATTTCTATGAAGTGATGCCACACAAACCCTGAACCAACATTTCCTACAACTGGGTGCATTTCTACACCATATTTTACCTTTGAATTTATTCTCTTCTACCAACCTCTTAAGGCTATTTTTGTGTGCCATGTAAGTGCCACAGAAGTTTAAGTTGTTTTCAGTAGACAATTGACTAAGAATATTATCATTGAAAATGTCATGTCAATTTCTATAACATGCATGCAAATAACTGAAAACATTTCCCATTAGGCAACTTTATCTGTAGCCACACAACTTCAGGTAATATACTTTCGGTGTTGGAACCGCAGTTTACAATCCGCCACGTTAATATATTTTCTCGCTGGCTACGAATAAATACTCTAGTACAGGGGTCACCAACCTTTTTGAAACCAAGAGCTACTTCTTGGGTACTGATTAATGTGAAGGGCTACCAGTTTGATACACACTTAAATAAATTGCCAGAAATAGCCAATTTGCTCAATTTACCTTTAACTCTGTTATTATCTGAGGTGGGTAGAGTAGCCAGAAATTGTACTCAAGTAAGAGTACTGTTACTTTAGAAATGTATTACTCAAGTAAAAGTAAGGAGTAGTCACCCAAATATTTACTTGAGTAAAAGTAAAAAGTATGTTGTGAAAAAACTACTCAAGTACCGAGTAACTGATGAGTAACCTATACACACACACACATACATACATATATATATATACACACATATATATATATATACATACATTGATATATACTGTATATAATTTATATTTATTTATTTTGCCGTTTTTGTTTACATGTTAAAGGTGTTTTAATGAATATACATGCATGTTTAACACATATAGATTCTTTTCTTTCATGAAGACAAGAATATAAGTTGGTGTATTACCTGATTCTGATGACTTGCATTGATTGTAATCAGACAGCAGTGCTTAACGTCCACGTTTTCAAATGCAGGAGAAAAAAAGTTCCTCCTTTCTGTCTAATACCACATAAGTGGTTGGTTTTTGGTATCTTATTTGTCCAGCTTCCATATTCGTTTTTATACACTTTACAAGAAATACATTGGTGGCAAACTCCGTCGCTTGCTAGCTTGTTTGCGCTGGCTTTCGGAGACTCTTATTTTGAAAGCGCAGGCGCGATGGAGCGGTACTTTTATTGTGAAGACAGGAACTGTGCAGTCAGTCTTTAGGCTTTTGACGGAGTGTACGGTTAAATAAAAAATTGTCTTTTTTCCTTCACACTTTTGATTGATTGAAACTTTTATTAGTAGATTGCACAGTACAGTACATATTCCGTACGATTGACCACTAAATGGTAACACCCGAATACGTTTTTCAACTTGTTTAAGTCAGGTCATGTGACCACCTGGCTCTGTTTGATTGGTCCAACGTCACCAGTGACTGCATCTGATTGGTGGAACGGAGTGAACGTCACCAGTGACTTTATTTGTTGAAACACAGGCACTATGAAGGTCTGTCTGACAGACCAAAACAAACAAAGCGTACATTAACAGATCGATAAAAATTAGTAGCGAGTAGCGAGCTGAATGTAGATAAAAGTAGCGGAGTAAAAGTAGCGGAGTAAAAGTAGCGGAGTAAAAGTAGCGTTTCTTCTCTATAAATATACTCAGGTAAAAGTAAAAGTATGTTGCATTAAAACTACTCTTAGAAGTACAATTTATCCCAAAAGTTACTCAAGTAGATGTAACGGAGTAAATGTAGCGCATTACTACCCACCTCTGGTTGTTATTATTAATAACTAATGATATTTATCTTTGTGGAAACACTGATCATCTTAATGATTTCTCACAATAAATATATATATAGAAACAGATAAATATCAATATGCAACACTTTTTTATATTCTCTTTAAGTGCACATTTTTCAAATTGCACATTTTCAAATGATGACTTCTAAGACAGTCTTGTGAAATCACAATATCCCATTTTAACTAGCAAGCCACTAACATTTTTTAACAAATCATGAATGACTTTGCACCATGTTTGTACCAATAATAACTCATGTCAAATACAAAAGTCAACTCTCAAATGTTGAAATAAATCATGTCACACTTTGAACTGGACACCAAATCTGTTATCTGTTTCTTTGTCAGTTAAGTTAAAGTTAAAGTCCCAATGATTGTCACACACACACTAGGTGTGGTGAAATTTGTCCTCTGCATTTGACCCATCCCCTTGATCACCTCCTGGGAGGTGAGGGGAGCAGTGGGCAGCAGCGGTGCTGCGCCCGGGAATCATTTTTGGTGATTTAACCCCCAATTCCAAGCCTTGATGCTGAGTGCCAAGCAGGGACGTAATGGGTCCCATTTTTATAGTCTTTGGTATGACTCGGCCGGGGTTTGAACTCACAACCTACCCATCTCAGGGCGGACACTCTAACCACTAGGCCACTGAGTAGGTGAAGACCAAGTCTTTAAAATATTTCCTTGGATTTTCAAATTCTATTTGAGTTTTGTCTCTTAGAATTAAAAATGTCGAGCAAAGCGAGACCAGCTTGCTAGTAAATAAATAAAATTAAAAAAATAGAGGCAGCTCACTGGTAAGTGCTGCTATTTGAGCTATTTTTAGAACAGGCCTGCGGGCGACTCATCTGGTCCTTACGGGCTCCCTGGTGCCCGCGGGCACCGCGTTGGTGACCCCTGCTCTAGAACTACATCTGGTTCAGAACAGTTTATTGTAATCATCCAAATACGATTAGCAGCAAAGTGGCTTGGAGGCGACAAGATAGCTAGATGATTAGTTAACTAGCGAGCTGTTTCTCAGTGCGGTGTTTAAGCAAGAGGAACAGCAAGTACCTGCGACTAAGGCGTGCGTTCAGGAAATGTTTAAATCATATTTTTATTGATAGTTTTTTTTTTAAGCGAAAATGAATGTTTAAAAACACAGATTTCTGCGTATACTTGACATGCCCAAACTTAAAAAATGCTGGATTTTATGATGTCTGAAGTTTTTTGCTGGAGCAGATTTGTTTCCACTAAAAAACGGAATATTTATTTCAAAGTGAGTATGTTCTTTACACCTCTACTTCAAATAAGGAGAGCAATAGAAACTCACTCTTTTCTTGATGAACTTGAGAGCTCTCTTGTCCTTGGAAACTTTCAACAGCTCCATGGCTCGCTTCTCGTATGGAGCAAAGCCGCACACCTCACGGATCATGTCTCGAACAAACTTGCTGTGCTTGGTCAGACGCTGCAAACACAATCAAGTGCAGTGAGGGTAACATCGATATTCTTCAAAAAAACAACAGTTAACGTTGAGTCCAGGGTAGGACTGGGCGATATACGCGATATATCGCGGGTTTGTCTCTGTGCGATATAGAAAATGACTATATCGTGATATCAAGTATACGTTCTCACGCAGTTGCTTTTGGCTGCGGGCATTACACTACAGGCTCTCCTCTTTCCAGTCTCTCCTTCTCACAGACAGACAAGCGCACCTTCTTACACACGCATACCTGCCAACTTTTGAAATCAGAAAAACCTAGTAGCCAGGGTCCAAGGGCCGCAGGCCCCGGTAGGTCCAGGACAAAGTCCTGGTGGGGGGTTCACTTCGCCCCCCGAAGCAAAATGATTATTAGCATTCAGACAGGTTAAAATGTTGCTAAAACCATCACTTTTCTATCAGTCACAGTGACTTTTCAGAACAAAAATATTACAGCAAAAATCATATGGGTTGATTGACATGTTTATTCTGTAAGCTAACTTCAATAGTTTGAAATTATTTTGACAGTTAATGCCAGTTATCCTGTCAACCTTTCACAAGACTTCAATTTGTTCATTGAAAGTATAAACACTTTTTACAGTAAACAAGTGGTAAAACAGTACTAAACAATTCCATTAAAAAACAATTGGTGTCATTATTAACTTTCTGTCCAAGCTTGTATAATCTACTGCCTTGTTCAATTGTATAAAATATTCTGTGCCTAAAATTCACATTTCTATCACAATTATCATACTGTAAACATGGTAAGCTAACTTCATTAAAATTAATAGTCCTGTCAATAGCATGGAATTACAATTCAAATGTAGTTTTTTTGTAAGCCTTTCAAAAGAATTCAAAATATGAAAAATTAATGAAAACTAATTGAAGCCATCAGACACTTGAAAAGTGGCACATCACATCTCTAATGTAATCATTTGAACTTTTCAACAGTAATAGCACTGCAAAAATATTAAGAACATACTTCTGTATTTTGGTAGTTATGCTGTCAACATTTAGCAAGATTTCTTCAACTTGGACTTGAAAGCATAAATAGTATAAACACTTTTAACAGTATAACAGTACTAAACAATTCCAATAGATAACATTGGTGTCATTACCTTTTTGTGGCTAAAATCCGAAAAACGTTGAAAGTTTTCCACTTGTATCGCTAGCAACGGCATTAGACTTGTGTTTTTTTGTCCCAACGTGGTCTTTTACATCGCTAATTCCTCCGTGTCCGATCGAAAAATCTTGTCTGCACAAGGTGCAATTCGCGTAGTTTTCACCCTTTTTGGAACGGATAATTATTCCCGGATAGGCTTTTGAATATTCTTCACGGAATGACTGCAGTTTTCTTTTCGGTTTAAGACTCGTTTGCCATTTTTCTCCGGCTGATTCCATGATCGTTCGCTCGTTTGGAAACAATGGCAACTGCTTGGCAGCGGTGCTATAAATAGCCTCGCTCATGGCATCCGGAATGGCTCGATAGGAAGTTACGGGAAGCAGTGTCGATTGTCATTGTTGTTACGCGATTTCGTGAATAAAACTTAAAAAAAAAAAAAAAATTAATTAATGAAAAACCGTATTTTTTATCACTGCAACCGTAACCCGGAATAGGTTGATGAAAACCGTACTAATTACGGGAAAACCGGAGTAGTTGGCAGGTATGCACACGTCACATACGTCTACGCCCTCCCCGAGCAGAGAGGTAGCAGCATGGCTAACGTTAGCTGTGCTGCTAGCGGAGTGGTGCGAGTGCGAATACAAGAGAAAGAAGGTGCGAATCTGGTAACAAATGGAATAATTAATTCCCCCAAAAAACAGCAGGGGGTCCATCGTCTGGTGGTGGTTTGGCTTCAAGTAAGATGTCGAACTGACAACCGTAATTTGTCATGTGTGGGGCAAAAGCGTTGCTAAAAAAAGTAGCATTACTGCTGTAACAAACAGTTCAGGGTATCCCAAGTTACCAGAGGAGTTTTGTCCCTCCAGAGTTGTTGCCGTAGGGTGTGTGTGGTTGTGGAAGGAGGTGTGATGTTGACATTAAAGAAGCGGTGGCTACCGAACCTGCTTTAATGTCTCCCGTTTATTATTTTATTAGATAAGTACAGTGTATAGGCGAACCCAGGACACTCGGCTACACTGCCAATATGTAGCATCATTTGAAAAGTCACCCGCTAGACAATGAAGAGTGCTTACTCCGCACGTTAATATCTCCGTTTGGTGCCACACGTCCACACCATTGCCGAGGCAAACATTTCCAGATCAACACCGTATGAAAAAAATTGTGATTTTTGTAGTTGTGATTTCCTTCTCTGCATGAAAGCTTAAAAGTAGCATATATTAATGCAGTATGAAGAAGAATGTTTTAATGTAGACACATAGAATCCATCATACTGCTGTGATTATATGCATCAAGTGTTCATTCAAGGCTAAGGCAAAATATCGAGATATATATCGTGTATCGCGATATGGCCTTAAAATATCGCAATATTAAAAAAAGGCAATATCGCCCAGACCTAGTCCAGGGTAGGATTTAGCATTTTAAATATTTTTCACTTTACCTAAAACATTTTTTATCTGGCTTTGGTTATGGTCCTTTTTGCTCCCAGTACAACCGCAGCATGTGACACTGTATTTTATTTTAGCATGTGTATAAACAAATTTGGCTAAAACCACTCAAAAACCTAAAATAAAACCACACAGGGATTTTAATCTTAAAATATTTTTGCATTTCACTGTAAAAATGTCTTAACGTGTGTAATGAACCCTTCTGGTAATGTAGAATGCAAGTATAAAAAGTATATTTCAAACATTTCTAAAGCCACGTTGTGCTTCTCAGCATCAGTTGGCCACTTGGCAGTAGTGTTGGCCAAGTTATATGAAGGGATGTAACGGTATCAAAATCTCAGTGTATGATATTACCATGGTAATATTACGATATCATTGTGGTATATACAGTACAGACCAAAAGTTTGGACACCTCATTTCAACGCATTTTCTTTATTTTCATGACTATTTACATTGTAGATTGTCACTCTGTGAAGTGAAATCCATTTCAAGTGACCTCTTGAAGCTCATGGAGAGAATGCCAAGAGTGTGCAAAGCAGTAATCAGAGCAAAGGGTGGCTATTTTGAAGAAACTAGAATATAAAACATGTTTTAAGTTATTTCACCTTTTTTTGTTAAGTACATAACTCCACGTGTTCATTCATAGTTTAGGTGTACCCCGCCTTCCGCCCGAATGCAGCTGAAAGGCTCCAGCACCCCCCCCCCCCCCCCCCCCCCGCGACCTCAAAAGGGACAAGCGGTAGAAAATGGATGGATGGATGGGAACTTACCCCACGTCGGCGGCCGTGTTTGGGAGCAGTTACGTTCTTGGTGACTTGGTGGCCTTTATTCAGGCCAATGGACATTGGGTAGCGAATAGCCATGTCTGCAAAAAGGACCAAAACACAATCAGCACGATTCCAAAAGAACGTGATCAGCAGTCGTTAAATAAAGCAAAGAGGCGTGCGTTCTACTACTGACGTTTCCGAGACATATTAGTCGGCAATGTAAACACAAGTAGTCAGCCAAACACTCTACATGGCTGATACCGACAGCTAGCGTGGTGTACGTGGCGGTTATCCGTAAAATATATTAAACTCAAGTGCAAAAGACTTTAGAACGGCTCAGTCAAATGTGTGGTGCGGTTTTAAAAGGAAAAGCAAAAGCTATTGCAGTGGCTAAGTCTAGCACCCGTGATATGTAGGACACATCATTTATATCGGCACAATATTCCAACATAAGTGCGGAGCGGAGCGAGCAGAATGTTTCACTATCATTTGGAAAAGTATAACTTAGCGGATGGCCAAGATTGTGCGCGGGTTCATGTTGGGGGTCTCTGGCTGTGAATTCGTACCTGCTGTCTGTAATGGCGGTGAAGCCGGAAGGACTGCTGGTCACACGAGGCGGGCGACTGGCGGTTTTGGCCCGGAAGAGGTTAGAAAATGAGTGGAGCATCAGTGGAACAGCGCCCCTACTGGACTGGCGGAGGACTCTTTCTCCAATACTTAGACTAGTGGTTCTTAACCTTGTTGGAGGTACTGAACCACACCAGTTTCGTATGCGCTTTCACCGAACCCTTCTTTAGTGAAAAATTAAATGTTTTTTTTCTTAATTTAATCTTAATTTATAAATATAAATCATGAAATGATGTTATTATATTAAATACATACTAATAAATATATATTTTACAAACAGAACGTTACAGGAATGTACACATGATCCCATGTTTACATCTCATTGTGCAAAATGTGAATGTTTTAGTGGGAACTAAATGCGATATCGGAAAGGGGTACAAATTATTTCCAAAGCAGGACCCCCACCCAGACACACAATACTAGTGCACAGCTCATGAAAAACAATATGTTGTGTTACTGTCATTGTAAGTGAACCAAAACACTTATTTTAGAAAATAATCCCATGGAAATGACTGTTGTCATTTGATTATAATAATAAAACATCCCTCCATCCAAGTAACAAAATATTTTACGATGAGGTTTATACCTGCTAAATTAACAAAATGTTGTAGCTGGCTTATATGTCATCATGCTAAAATGCTAACTGTAACTGTCAAGGAAACCTGCTAAATTAGCACAAAAAAAGCTAAAGCTAAATAATATCTCGCATGCTAAAATGCTAACAATAACATGTGCCATGTACCAAAATATATTACTCTGAGGTGTGTAGCTGAAAAATGTGTTTAACATGCTTGCCTGCTAAAGTTAGCATGTGTTAAGTACCAAAATATAGTTTGAAAAACTTTTTTAACTTTGACATCCAGTTAGATTAAAAGTGAATTAGCATGCTAACAGGTATCATTTGTCAAGTAACAAAATATTTGACGCTGAGGTTCATACCTGCTAAATTAACTAAAAAATTATAGCATGATTATATGTCATCATGCTAAAATGCTAACTGTAACATGTGAGTACCAAAATATATTACTCTGGAGTGTGTACCTAAAAAATGTGTTTAGTATGCTCGCCTGCTAAAGTTAGCATGCATCAAGTACCAAAATGTGACAAGTGTATACGTACATTATTTTGAAGCACTTTGAGATCCAGTTTGATTAAAAGTGCTTTAGAAATTAAATTATTGTTATTATAATAAAACATCTAGTATACACACATTAGCATGCTAACAGGTATCATTCGACAAGTAACAAAATATTTGACGCTGAGGTTTATACCTGCAAAATTAACTAAAAATCATAGCATGCTTATATGTCATCATGCTAAAATGCTAACTGTAACTGTCAAGGAAACCTGCTAAATTAGCACAAAAAAAGCTAAAGCTAAATAATATCTAGCATGCTAAAATGCTAACAATAACATGTGTCATGTACCAAAATATATTACCGGTACTCTGAGGTGTGTAGCTGAAAAATGTGTTTAACATGCTTGCCTGCTAAAGTTAGCATGTGTTAAGTACCAAAATATAGTTTGAAAAACTTTTTTAACTTTGATGCTGAGTGCCAAGCAGGGAGGTAATGGCTCCCATTTTTATAGTCTTTGGTATGACTCGGCCGGGGTTTGAACTCACAACCTACACTCTTAAAACGAATGAGTTGGAAATAACACAATTTGTGTTGTTTTTTTGCACATCTCCATGTCCAGAGGGGGACAACTCCATTTTTGTTAATTTTAACACATTAACTTTGTTACTTATGTTAACAAAGTAAATGTATAGGTTTTAGCAACAAATGTTTGTGTTACTTACTCAAAATCAACACTTTTTTGTGTATATTGGCAACACGTGTTTGTGTGTGTCTGTGCATGGTATGCTATATATAAAAAAAAAAACATAATTTAAATTTAATTGGCATTTAATTCAATAATTCCTTCTATTCATTAGGTACATTTACCATTTACACAAGTCACAACATTTAGGAAATAAGTCTGTATTGATATTGATATATATTGATATATAATGTAGGAACCAGAATATTAATAACAGAAAGAAACAACCCTTTTGTGTAGAGATGTCCGATATTATCACCGATAAATGCTTTAAAATGTAATATCGGAAATTATCTGTATCGTTTTTTTTATTATCGGTATCGTTTTTTTATTTTGTTTTATTAAATCAACATAAAAAACACAAGATACACTTACAATTAGTACACCTACCCCAAAAAAACTCCCTCCCCTCATTCATACAAAAGGGTTGTTTGTTTCTGTTATTAATATTGTGGTTCCTACATTATATATCAATACAGTCTGCAATACAGTAAATTTTACTCATTTTCATTAATTACTAGTTTCTATGTAACTGTTTTTATATTGTTTTATATTGTTATTATTCAAGAAAATGTTCAGAATTTATTTGTCTTATTTTATTATTTTTTATAAAAAGGACCTTATCTTCACCACACCTGGTTGTCCAATTTAGGCATAATATTGTGTTAATTCCACGACT
Organism: Nerophis lumbriciformis; assembly: GCF_033978685.3. Classification (NCBI taxonomy): domain Eukaryota; kingdom Metazoa; phylum Chordata; class Actinopteri; order Syngnathiformes; family Syngnathidae; genus Nerophis; species Nerophis lumbriciformis. Next base: position 44,728,354 of record NC_084565.2, read on the forward strand.
GTATATATTGGTATCGGTTGATATCGGTATCGGTAATTAAAGAGTTGGACAATATTGGAATATCGAATATCGGCAAAAAGCCATTATCGGACATCCCTACTTTTGTGCGAATGAGTGTGAATGAGTGTAAATGTGGGAGGGAGGTTTTTTGGGTTGGTGTACTAATTGTAAGTGTATCTTGTGTTTTTATGTTGATTTAATAAAAATGAATAAAAAAAGAACCGATACCGATCATTTCCGATGTTACATTTTTAAAGCATGTATCGGCCGATAATATCGGCAGGTCGATATTATCGGACATCTCTAATAATTCATACTTGCCAACCTTGAGACCTCCGATTTCGGGAGGTGGGGGGTGGGGGCGTGGTCGGGGACGGGGCGGGGCGTGGTTGGGGGCGTGGTTAAGAGGGGAGGAGTATATTGACAGCTAGAATTCACCAAGTCAAGTATTTCATACATATATATATATATATATATATATATATATATATATATATATATGTATGTGTGGGGAAAAAAATCACAAGACTATTTCATCTCTACAGGCCTGTTTCATGAGGGGGGGTACCCTCAATCATCAGGAGATTTTAATGGGAGCATTCACATACCATGGTTTATATAGGGCACAGAGTGGGTGGGTACAGGCTGGCCTAGGGGCGTGGTGATTGGCTCATGTGTTACCTAGGAGGTGTTTCCGTCTATGGCGGCATGTTGTTACAATTTCGCTGCGCTTGTTGAGGGATGACAGGTCTGGACGGTAAATAATAAACAGTTTCTCTTTCAAGCATAGGTTGCATCTTTTATTACCACTATTGTAAGGTGTGCTGGATGCAAGAATTTGCCATGTTATTGAATATTCAACATTATTGTCTTTGAGGTCCCAAATGTGTTTGCTGAGTTCTGTGGTATTCCGCAGGTTTTTGTTCCTGAAAGAAGCCTTGTGATTGTTCCATCTGGTTTTGAACTCCCCCTCGGTTAATCCTACATATGTGTCGGATGTGTTAATGTCCTTGTGTGTTACCTTAGATTGGTAGACAACTGATGCTTGTAAGCACCCCCCGTTGAGAGGGCAATCAGGTTTCTTTCGACAGTTACAGTCTTTGTTGGTTTTGGAGTCGCTCTGTCTGGGGGCCGACGGCTCATTTGCAATTGTTTTGTTGTGGTTTGAGATGATTTGTCGTATATTGTTCATGCAGCTGTAGCTCAATTTAATGTTGTTCTTGTTGAATACTTTTCTTAGGGTGTTGTCTTTGGGAAAGTGTTTGTCGATCAGATTGAGGAATTTGTGTCCAATGTTAGTTGAGACGTTTTTGCTGTATGGGGGGTTGTACCAGATGATGTCGTTTCGTTTTCTGTTCTTTTTTGGCTGGTTTCCTGGCGTGGGTTCATAGGTGAGGGTGAAATTGTATCCGCTTTCATCAAGGGCTTTTTGGTACGGGGGGGTTGCTTGGTCAAATTCAGCTTTGCTAGATGACAGCATCGATAGTCTTTTATTGATTCCGGTAGGTATATATATATATATATATATATATATATATATATATATATATATATATATATATATATATATATATATCTACATCCTGAAAATATGCAAACAAAACGGTGTTTAGATAATTGATACTTCAAACTTGCATAAATAAATATTAAGGAATATAACATAACTTGGCTTCTGAGAGTTTCAAAATGTAATGAATAAAATGCTAAAGTTGTTGATAAACCAGCAATTATTTTAATAATTAAATATGGTCATTTTAGATGATTTATTATGATAATTTAAAATCAATTATTTCAAATATGTTTATTTTAATGTATAATTCTATGGCTGGATGTAATTAAGGAGTCAGGAAAAAATACAATTAATTTTGATGTTTTTAGCAAAATATAGTAAACATGTATTTAGTTTTTTGTTTTTTTAAATTAATAAATATATTTATTTTTAGGTAAGATAAACATAAATAATACAATGTATCTCTAGTCTGGATGATTTAGTTCTTGTCACCCTGTTGTCCTCCCGTCATGAAAAAAAGGCTGTCCTCACTCAGGTCCGCATGGAGCTGGAGGGGGCGTGGCTTCCAGCTCCGGCTGAAAATCGGGAGATTTTCGGGAGAGGCGCTGAATTTCAGGAGTCTCCCGGAAAATTCGGGAGGGTTGGCAAGTATGCTAATAATTTGATGTAAAAAAATCAATTCAAAAAAATGCAAACTCAAAACATTCAGTGTCCAAAAGAAAGCCTTCGTAATAGAGACACAACTTAACCTCCAAAATGGTTGGCTATCATTGAAATGAAATGAAGAGCGGGCGTTTTGTCCAGGCAAGTAGAAGAACAGAAGAACGTTTTTGTCCTCTGACGTAATCCTCGTTCGAACACATGTCTTTGTCCCATCATGCATTGCGCGGCAGGAAATGCCCTCCGCTTTTGGCGCGGTCTCGGCAGCTGTGGCGGCCATCTTGAAACCCTTTCAGTAGCTCTCGGAGACGCTGCATGATCCCGCGGCCCATTGATTACTCGCTCCTCCTTCTTTTAGTCGCCAAACAACCTCTTTTTTTTGGGACGACGTCGAAAAACGCGAGTGCTTTTTTTCCCCCCCGAGCCGCGAGTTGAAAGTAGCGAAGAATTGGTCGAAAGAAAGCCGCAATGGCAACCGCAACCCCCAGCCGTGAATCTGGCCGGCCGGCGGCCTCGACGCCCCTCTCACCCACCCGCATCTCTCGCCTGCAGGAGAAGCAGGACCTGCAGCACCTCAACGACCGACTGGCCGTCTACATCGAGCGAGTCCGCTCCCTGGAGCTGGAGAATGACCGACTTATGGTCAAAGTGTCCGAGAAAGAGGAGGTCACGACCAGAGAGGTGAGTCGAACAAAAAAAAAAAAAGGAAATACTGGTTAAAATCACATCTGCGCTAAATGTCTCATTCGCTGCAACTTTGATGCTAATAAACCGCTTTAAAGTGATTGCGAGCCAATTTAGGTAAAACGTGGGTGGCAACCAGCCAAATGTCACAGATTGTTTTTTCATATAATTGTTTCGATCATAAAAATATTTTTTTTTTCCACGCGTGGACTCGCGTTTAATAAAGAGCCACGATGATAGTAGTTTGTTCAAAATTTGAATGTGTTGTAGCGCTTGATTGTGCGCGCCATTTGATATAAACGCCCCCTCTTAAAAAAAATTACTACACCCATCCCTGCTTCTATTTACCATTTCTTTTACTCTGCAAGCACTATCTATTCACAAACTGTCTTTTTTCCCCCGTCTACCACACCCCTAAAGCACCAGTTTCAGTTTTGCTTTTTAAGTGCTAACTCTTTTTTTTAGCTGTATATATCTGTAAAGAAATAGCCCCCACCCCCATTTAAATTTAAACTCACTATAACCACCAGTGGTTGTAAGATATAAATAACTATTTCTGACCTATTTGTTATTTATACCTTTAAGGGTGCAAGGCAAATGTTGAGTCAGTTGAAAGTTTCAGAGAATTGCCCAGCAGCGCTTGCTTTTCTCCATAAAGGCTAGTCTTGCTGATCCGGTCCTATGTCAAATTTGAATGACAATAAAAGGGAAGTCTAAGTCTGTTTGCACTCAGTTAGTCCAAAGGTACGGTAATAACATGTTAGTCCAAAGCTGTCTTTTGGGTGTGACAACTTCCTGCAAGCCACGCCGCTTGAGTAGTGCAGTAAAGTGATCAAATATTGAGCTTCTATGTTACATACATTATAGACATTTTATAATAAAAACTTTGGTTTGTGGTGGGTTTAGTTGTATATGTAAGGTGGTGCGTGTACGCCACTTCACATAATCACAATAATGAAGTCTCTTTCATTTTCTTAACACAAAGCAAGCATACACATTTCCTATGTGGTTGCTACTTTGCGGTTGGGCACTATCACGTGATTATCGGCTCAGCAAATTCCTCACATTCCTGTGTGTTGCATATCACCACCCTGGTCAAGTTTAAAGAGAGTTTAGGGTTAATTAGAAGCATTCCCTTGCTCATTCAACGCATAACACTTTTCATGTTAAACATTCGAGCAACGCATTCCTTTTCGGTTCAATGTTCTGAATATATGAATTCAGCTTTTTTTCTGTTTTCATATGTGCTCACATTGAGTTGGTTCAGAAACAGGGCTACCTGAACTTTTTTTTTTTGCATACTTCAAAAAACGAAGGATGTGTTAGCAATGAGGAAGCTAAAACTAATCCAAATTAGGTTGATAGGGATGGGAACTGATAAGATGTTTTCAGTTCCGATTCTGCATAACGATCCGGTTCCTTAACGATTACCGTATTTTCCGCACTATAAGCCGCCCCGGGTTATTAGCCGCACCTTCAATGAATGGCATATTTCAAAACTTTGTCCACCTATAAGCCGCCCCGGACTATAAGCCGCGCCTACGCTGCGCTAAAGGGAATGTCAAAAAAACAGTCAGATAGGTCAGTCAAACTTTAATAATATATTAAAAACCAGCGTTCTAACAACTCTGTCCCAAAATATACGCAAATGTGCAATCACAAACATAGTAAAATTCAAAATAGTGCAGAGCAATAGCAACATAATGTTGCTCGAACGTTAATGTCACAACGCACAAAATAAACATAACACTCACTTTCTGAAGTTATTCTTCATTCATAAATCCCTCGAATTCTTCTCCTACGGTGTCCGAATGAAAAAGTTGGGCGAATACGGGATCCAAAATGGCCGGCTCCGTCTCGTCGAAGTCATCAGAGTCAGTGTCGCTGTTGTTTACCAGCAGTTCCGTGAATCCTGCTTTCCGGAAAGCTCGGACCACAGTTGAGACCGAAATATCCGCCCAGGCATTTACGATCCACTGGCAGATGTTGGCGTATGTCGTCCGGCGCTGTCTCCCTGTCTTAGTGAATGTGTGTTCGCCTTCGGTCATCCATTGTTCCCACGCCGTTCGCAGTCATGCTTTAAATGCCTTGTTGACACCAATATCGAGCGGTTGGAGTTCTTTGGTTAATCCACCCGGAATGACGGCGAGTGTTGTATTTGTGTGCTTCACTTGTTTTTTGACACCATCTGTGATGTGGGCGCGCATGGAGTCGTATATCAACATGGACGGAGCTGCGTGAAAAAAGCCACCCGGCCTCTTCGCGTAAACTTCCCTTAACCACTCGCTCATCTTTTCTTCATCCATCCATCCCTTCGAGTTAGCTTTTATGATGACGCCGGCTGGAAAGGTCTCTTTTGGCAAGGTCTTCCTTTTGAATATCACCATGGGTGGAAGTTTCTGGCCATTAGCATGGCAAGCTAGAACCACAGTGTGTCGCTTAGTAGGAGCCATTTTGTGGTCTTTACAGATGTAAACACACAAAGGAAATGAAACGTAATACCCGCGCGCTTCTTCTATGGGGGCGGGTGCTTACCTTGGCGGTTGCTTACCGTAGAAGAAGAAGCACTTCCTCTTCTACGGGGAAAAAAGATGGCGGCTGTTTACCGTAGTTGCGAGACCTAAACTTTATGAAAATGAATCTTAATATTAATCCATATATAAAGCGCACCGGGTTATAAGCCGCACTGTCAGCTTTTGAGTAAATTTGTGGTTTTTAGGTGCGGCTATTAGTGCGGAAAATACGGTACTTCAAATAATGAAGGATGTGTTAGCAATTAGGAAGTTAAAACTAATCCAAATTAGGTTGATAGGGATGGGAACTGATAAGATGTTTTGAGTTCCGATTACACTTTCGATTCTGCATATCGATCCGGTTCCTTAACGATTATCTTAAAGATTCTTATTTGGAAACAAAGAGGAAAGAGTTGGATTCGCCTCAATTTAGTTTAGAGGTAACATGACCTTACAAAGCCTACAGTGAGGTCATATACATAGCATAGAAGGACAAAAGGTACTTTTTGAAAATAAATGTAATAAATAAATATTCTTCTGTAGAAATGAACAAATCATGTGGAAATTACACAAGATTGTGACATTTAGTAACATGTGATATTAACGTGTTACTTGCTAAGTGAGATATGTCAAGCCTTTGTTTCTGATTTTGGGGATTATGGATTACAGTTTATGAAAACCTTGAATTGAAAATCTCAGAAAATGTGGGCTCTCAAAAAGTGTAAGCCAAGATCACCAAAATGATAATAAATGCTTGACATACCTCTAATGAGTTAATATGACATATTAGTTTCACATTTGAAGTTAACCCCTGACAGGAATGGACTTGTACACGATATTGTAATTTTTGGAGTTTGACCTGAGAGAAAATCTGGTGGGGGGGGAAACATGCAACTTTTCTCTGACTACAATTAAACATTCACCTGCGAGAAATTTGGAGTGTCGTTGTAGTAAATATATGCAAGCTTTTAACCACAAACTTGGTCACTGCTGGTGGATGTTCATCCAGCAACAGACGTGAACTGCGGCGAGTAGTCAGAATCTGTTTCTCGTCATTCTCATCTAAATGAGAAGGCATTCATTTCCACTTTACAAATAATAGTGGCAAGCGATTCCAAGGAATTGATACTCGATTCCCATCACAATATGTTTTATAGGTGACATGTTTGTATTACCGGGTAGTTGGATGTTTGCAGCCAATCTTGTTAGCTCAGCAATGCGCATTTCTGCACAAAATGTGAATCACAATTTTGTTTTAAAATTGAAATTGGGATTTATTTTCACTCACAAACACACCATGTGTTTACATTTTAAATATTTTCTTTTAAAATGATTGTCATCATTATTATTAGACTACTGATTGTCTTGTTGTGCTTGAAATAAACCCGCTCACTCAAAGGTACACGCATGCGCATGATAAAAGATAGGTCAGAGGGAAAGTCAATTAATTGATCAGCAAACTTCTCCCATGAGCTGATAAATGATAGCCAGCACGCCTCGCTGCTCTGAGTGACAGAGCCAACTCGCCCTGGCCTGCAAGGCTCGCTGGGTAATGGGGAGGGAGAGGAGCAAGTAATAATAATATCGAATTAGATTTTACAAAGCGCTTTATAGTTGGCCTTCATGCTAATAACATCCAAGCCTAATCCCTGAGATAAATGGCGACATTTGGTTATGGAACAACTCAATAAGTGCCTTTAAAAATAAAATCCCGGGAAAAAATGTGGACGGACATTGCCATTTTTTCAGGCTTATTGTTGACAAACAGTCCATTTTTGTCTTGGCTGTCTTTAGGTGAGCGGCCTGAAGGGTTTGTACGAGGCCGAGTTGGCGGATGCTCGCCGTGTTCTGGATGAGACCGCAAGAGAGCGAGCCCGGCTGCAGATTGACCTGGGCAAGGCTCAGTCGGACCTGGAAGAAGCAACGCGCAGGTAACAAGTCAAAGCAACTAACTGGCTGCTTCCAAGTGCAATGAGTGGATAGACAATTGATCCTGTCCCTTGGTGTTCTAGTGGCAAAAAGAAGGATGCAGACCTTGCAGCTGCGATGTCCCGGGCCAGTGGCTTGGAAAGTCAGCTCAACCAGAGTGAAGCTGCGCTCTCCACAGCTCTGAGCCAGAATGCTGCTCTCAGCTCTGAGCTGGCTGACATCAGGGGCCTCCTGGCTAAGGTGAACTAAAGACAACTGTCTCATTTTGGAGCGTTTTGGAAAACATGTGGGGGATTTGAAAGACTTGTTTAGGATAATACTCCAGTGGACAGTCTGTTTCTGTGCTCGTGTGTAGTTTATTTACAAAATATCAGCGCCAAATTGCGGCCCAGCTCAGGATTCTTTTTACACTCACAATGTTTTCAATGTGTGTGAGAATTCTCCAACCTACTTACTGAATACAAGTTGTACTTTTGTGTCCACGCACTAATGTTTGCTTGTGGTGTTTGAAATGTTTTTCAGGCTGACGACAGCCATGCTGTTGCTAAGCGACAGCTGGAGGCAGAGACTCTGATGCGCGTGGACTTGGAAAACCGTTGTCAGTCACTGAATGAGGATCTGGAGTTCAGGAAGAACATGTTTGAAGAGGTTAAACATAGTTTTTTTTTACACTCCTGTTAGTTATAACAACAGGTCACACAGACTATAAATAACATCATGTAATTTAATGTCAAAAGTGTATTCATTGAAATGTGTGTTTAGGAGGTGAGAGAGTCTCGGCACAGACAAGAGAAGAGAATCGTGGAGGTAGACTCAGGAGTTCGACAGGACTATGAGTTTAAGCTGGCTCAAGCTTTACAGGTATGATCTTCAACTTTGTATGTAGGGGATCATAATAAAAAGTTATATGACCACAAATCCTTTTTTTATTTTGCACACGTAACATGTTAGGAGAGCACACATTTGTCACAAACGAAGTCTCTAGCTCTTCTTCTACTGATCACTTGTGCTTCTTTTGTCAGGACCTGAGGAGGCAGCATGATGAACAGGTTTCTATCTACAAGGAGGAACTGGAGCAGACCTTCCAGGCCAAGGTGAGGTTCAAATCTTTTCTGTTTTGGAGCTTTCCACTCTAAATCTTGCACCTGTCTCTGTGTAGTTGGACAATGCCCTGGTGTCCTCGGAGATGAACGACAAGGCTGTGAGCACAGCCAGAGAGGAGGTTATGGAGTCCCGGAAGAGAATTGAGAGTCTTGGATATCAGCTGAGTGCCCTGCAGAAACAAGTACAACTTTACTACATACGCCTTTCACATGTTGGACCTTACTGAACATTAGCTTAACAATAGTTGTGTGTCTGTGTAGGCGTCTGCTGCGGAGGATCGCATCCGAGAACTTGAAGAGATTCTGTCGTCTGAGCGAGACAAGCACCGACGCATGATGGAGGTGAGAGACCGCGAGATGAACGACATGCGGGAGCGAATGAATGCGCAGCTGACCGAGTACCAGGAGCTCCTTGATGTGAAGCTCACTCTCGACATGGAGATCAATGCCTACAGGAAGCTTCTGGAGGGGGAAGAGCACAGGTAAGACACGCCCACAGTAGCCACAACATTAAAGGCTCATGTTCCCTTCATTTAACAATATATTCATTAATGAGTTCAACTTTTCTCTTCCAGGCTCAAGCTGTCTCCCAGCCCGACTTCACGAGTCACCGTCTCCAGAGTGACGGGCTCCTCCTCACGCACCTCCAAGCGGAAGAGGGTGGAGGTGGAGGCCGGCGACCTCTCTGATATTGGACTTGGAAAGGAGCAGTTGCTGTTGTCTGAGGAGGCCACTGCCAGCGGCGCCATCACTATCTCCCCAACAGACATGGACGGGAACGCCGTCACCCTGGCCAACGACACAGAGCTTGTAGGTTTTCTAACAGACTGGCTTGGAACCAGCGTTTAGACAAAAGATTGAGTTACCTTTGTGGACTTTTGTCTTTTTCAGGACCAGCCTTTGGGCAACTGGAGGCTGAACAGACAAGTGGATGACGGCGAGGAGATTGTCTACAAGTTCTCACCAAAGTTTGTTCTCAAGGCCGGACAGACTGTCACTGTAAGACTTTTGTTCTACTAAAATGTGTAGTGGTATACTTTCTTTGAGGTGTGCCACTATCAGTAATGTGTTGCTACAGGAACAGGGACGTGTCCAACCTTGGAGGCTTGTTCCAGGAACAGTCCTCGGTCATGTCAGTATTACAAGACTGATGGCGGTTGTTTGTGTTCACAGGTGTGGTCTGCAGATGCCGGTGTGGCTCACAGTCCACCATCTGACCTCCTGTGGAAGAGCCATGCTTCCTGGGGCACCGGAAGTGACATCATCACCAGCTTGGTCAACGCGGATGGCGAGGTAATGGCATCCGATAACAACATAATGGCGAATTCTACCCGTTGTGACCCTGGATTGTCTGGTTTGTCTGCAGGAAGTGGCCAGGCGGTGCGTCAGCAAGTCTCAAATGGAAATGGAGAACGGAGAGGAAGAGGAGGAAGTTGTTGTAAAGAAGGTGAGCACATTTTAATATGCATACATTCATTTATATGTCCATCAATTTACACTGCTTCAGATTTCAAAAGCACATTATAATACACTAAGAGCACCTAGCAGGAGGGATCAGCCAGTACGTGTCCATGCACTAAATTAGTCCGACTTCTCAAATAGTTCCACTCTAAATAGGCTTCCTACGGTCCATGAAAACACCTTAATCCGATCGTATTAATAAAGCGTACGCAAACCTCTTCACGCTGCATTTGTGCAAACCAGCTGACTTACTTTCCGCACAACTGGCAAGATAGTCCAGATCAATTGCAACCAACGGTCTTTTCCTTCGCATTCAAAACTCCTTCCATCAATCCACAGAGCCTTTTGAATGAAAAACTTTGAGACATTCAAAAATGTGGTTACCATGATTTTTGTCCGAAAATTCCTACCGCCCCGATTCATTCTTGGTAGTCATTCAAGATCATTTCTTGATTATGTGTGCTATTTAACATCAACAGCCATTGGAGACGTAATATTTGTAATATGTGCCAATATTACAGTGGATATTACAACTAGCATACTTGCCAACCCTACCGGATTTTCCGGGAGACTCCCGAAATTCAGCGCCTCTCCCGAAAACCTCCCGGGACAAATTTTCTCCCGAAATTCAGGCAGACTCAGGTCCTCCACAATATAAAAAAGCGTACCTGCCCAATCACGTTATAACTATAGAATGATGGAGGGCGAGTTCTTGGTTTCTTATGTGGGTTTATAGTTAGGCAGTTTCATTAACGTCCTCCCAGCGTGGCAACAACACACAACAACAGCAGTCACTTTTTTGTATACCGTAAAGCAGTTCGTCTGCCGTAAACAGCAATGTTGTGACACTCTTAAACAGGACAATACTGCCATCTAGGGCATTTGATGAAAGCACTTTTGTGCGTGCCACACATCAATGCATCATCAGAGAGGGTGTTCAGCATGGTTCGAAAAATAGTGACAGAGAATAGAGCAAGGATGGACAATTCAACCCTTAACTCAACAATGAGTAGATGAGTGTTATGTGTGTGTATATGTGTAAATAAATGAACACTGAAATTCAAGTATTTATTTTATATATATATATATATAGCTAGAAGTCACTGGAAGTCAAGTATTTCTTATATATATATGAAATACTTGACTTGGTGAATTCTAGCTGTAAATATACTCCTCCCCTTTTAGCCACGCCCCCAACCACGCCCACGTCCCACCCCGACCACGCCCACCCCCTCCCCCCACCTCCCGAAATCGGAGGTCTCAAGGTTGGCAACTAGGCTGTTAACTTGTTAGAAGCCACAGACCCATAGTGTGACGTCATATAGGTCAACCGGAAAAGACAAATGGCTAAAATAAAATAAGCGCCCCCCAGTGTACGGGAGGCACACTGCGTATGACCAATAGTCTCATAAGAGAAAGTGCATGGACGCTTGGACTTCCTTCACACGTAGGTGTGAAAATACAAAAAAATAACTATTTGAGAAATGAGACTATTTTAGTGCATGGAAACGTGAGTGTTGCCAACTTAGCAGCTTTGTTGCTATATTTATCAAATAATCAGGCCCCTCTTGATACTCCTTTTGTTTTTAGCAACCAATCGCATGATGATTTTGGAGAGTCAGTTATTAAAGGTGGTGTTGCTCTTCTAAATGATCAGTGGGTGCTGCTGTGGGCCCCTCCCCCGTCCAAAATCACTAACAGATGGCGGTGTCTTCTTTGTTTAGCCACAGAAATAGGAGCTCTAAACAGTTTTGCTTTTTCATGTTTTTCTACTTGCTGGTTCGTTGCAATTGCACCACAGCCAATCGGTATTCGCCATAACAATGATTAAGTATTGAATTACGCAAATGTGTAATTACGTCATAACGATTCCAGCAATTTTATTAGTGGCTACTCAGGAACCATTAATGTCAAACACTATCTGATTTTTTTTTTTTTTTAAATAAAGGTTTTCACCTGAAATCTGCTTGGCTCCTCTCTCCTCCCCATTTTGCCAGTTTCAGTTTTGAGTTGTCTTTTTCCACACCAATGTGTGTAAAGGCTCCGATTTGATCATTTCCTGTGTTCATGACTCATTCAGAAAGCTCCACATACACCTTCTTAGATGAAGGATCGTGACACATGAAATAGTTCTGGTTTCGATAACAGCCTCCTTTCTCCTTAATCAGTCTGGTTTACTAGCGACAAAGAAAATTGTGGTTGTTCACCGAGTTACCGTCCCGTGCCTTAAAAGCAGAGGTGCGGAGGAGTACTCATAAAATGGTTTAGAAGGTTAGCATGTCTGTTATCTCTTCCATAGTGGCCACCACGCCCCCACCTCCCGAAATCGGAGGTCTCAAGGTTGGCAAGTATGCATAAGTAATCACAATAAATATAAATAAATAAAAATAAATAAATAAATAATAATTGGTGAAGTAAGTTATATTTCATATGATGAGATAAATAAGATTATTTAGAGAATGAAAGAATGGATGGATAAATAAATTATTAATGATTGATGTCTTGATGTGTGCGTTCAGTTTGGTGAGTTTTGAAGCATGTTAAGGGGGTCAAATTACCGTATTTTCCGCACCATAAGGCGCCCTGGGTTATAAGCCGCGCCTTCAATGAACGGCATATTTCAAAACTTTGTCCACCTATAAGCCGCCCCGTGTTGTAAGCCGCATCTAACTGCGCTAAAGGAATGTCAAAAAAACAGTCAGATAGGTCAGTCAAACTTTAATAATATATTAAAAACCAGCGTGATGTGGGCGCGCATGGAGTCGTATATCAACATGGACGGAGCTGCGTGAAAAAAGCCACCCGGCCTCTTCGCGTAAACTTACCTTAACCACTCGCTCATCTTTTCTTCATCCATCCATCCCTTCGAGTTAGCTTTTATGATGACGCCGGCTGGAAAGGTCTCTTTTGGCAAGGTCTTCCTTTTGAATATCACCATGGGTGGAAGTTTCTGGCCATTAGCATGGCAAGCTAGAACCACAGTGAAGGATGACTTCTCATTCCCTGTGGTGCGAATATTCACCGTACGTGCTCCCGTTGTATCCACAGTGCGGTTCACAGGAATATCAAAAGTCAGTGGAACCTCGTCCATGTTGATAATGTTCTCTGGCCGGATCTTTTTTTCAGCTATCTTGTTTTTACAATATGCACGGAAAGTAGCCAGCTTTTCTTGAAAGTCTTTAGGCAGTTGCTGTGAAATAGTAGTCCGTGTGCGGATGGAGAGATTGCGTCTTTTCATGAACCGGAAACACCAAGAAGCACCACCTTTAAAATCATCCAGGTGAAGTTCGCTTGCTAGCGCTGTTGCCTTTATTCGAATAGTGATGGTGCTGACACTTCTGCTTGCTGCTCTCTGCTCAACAACCCACTGTTCGAGTTTGTCCTCCAACAGTTGCCATCTTGCTTTGTTCCCTCTGAAACTCTGTTTTGTCTTCTTTACCTGGCGCAGGTCATCTTGTTGCTTCCTCCACCTACGCACCATTGATTCATTTATGTTATATTCTCTTGCTGCTGCTCTATTTCCGTGTTCTTCGGCATGACTTATTGCCTTAAGTTTAAATTCTGCGTTGTGTCGCTTAGTAGGAGCCATTTTGTGGTCGATGTAAACACACAAAGGAAATGGGGGCGGGTGGTTGCTTACCGTAGAAGAAGAAGCGCTTCCTCTTCTACGGGGGGCGGGTGCTTACCTTGGCAGTTGCTTACCATAGAAGAAGAAGCACTTCCTCTTCTACGGGGAAAAAAGATGGCGGCTGTTTACTGTAGTTGCGAGACCGTAACTTTATGAAAATAAATATTTATATTAATCCATATATAAGGCGCACCGGGTTATAAGCCGCACTGTCAGCTTTTGTGAAAATTTGTGGTTTTTAGGTGCGGCTAATAGTGCGGAAAATACGGTACTTATTTCCAGTTTTGGTCCTAAATTTTCCAATACTTTTGTCAAGTTGTAGTCCTAAGTGTCCCAATACTTTTGTCCAGTGTAGGTGTCCCAATACTTTTGTCCAGTTGTATTCCTAAGTGTCCCAATACTTATGTCCAGTGGTAGTCATAAGTGTCCCAATACTTTTGTCAAGTTGTAGTCCCAAGTGTCCCAATACTTTTGTCCAGTTTTCGTCCTAAGTGTCCCAAAATTCTGTCCAGTTTTAGTCCTAAGTGTCCCAATACTTTAGCGAAGTAGTGTTCCTAAGTGTCCCAATACTTTTGTCCAGTGTAAGTGTCCCAATACTTTAGCGAAGTAGTGTTCCTAAGTGTCCCAATACTTTTGTCCAGTGTAAGTGTCCCAATACTTTTGTCCAGTGGTAGTCCGAAGTGTCCCAATACTTTTGTCTACTTTTAGTCCGAAGTGTCCCAATAATTTTGTCCAGTGGTAGTCATAAGTGTCCCAATACTTTTGTCCAGTGGTAGTCATAAGTGTCCCAATACTTTTGTCCGGTGGTAGTCCTAAGTGTCCCAATACTTTTGTCAAGTTTTATTCCCAAGTGTCCCAATACTTTTGTCCAGTGTAAGTGTCCCAATACTTTTGTCCAGTTGCCCAATGCTTTTGTTCAGTGGTAGTAGTAAGTGTCCCAATACTTTTGTCAAGTTGTAGTCCCAAGTGTCCCAATACTTTTGTCAAGTTGTAGACCCAAGTGTCCCAATACTTTTGTCCAGTTTTCGTCCTAAGTGTCCCAAAATTCTGTCCAGTTTTAGTCCTAAGTGTCCCAATACTTTAGCGAAGTAGTGTTCCTAAGTGTCCCAATACTTTTGTCCAGTGTAAGTGTCCCAATACTTTTGTCCAGTGGTAGTCCGAAGTGTCCCAATACTTTTGTCTACTTTTAGTCCGAAGTGTCCCAATACTTTTGTTCAGTGGTAGTCCTTAGTGTCCGAATACTTTTGTCCAGTTTTCGTCCTAAGTGTCCCAATACTTTTGTCCAGTGGTAGTCATAAGTGTCCCAATACTTTTGTCCAGTGGTAGTCCTAAGTGTCCCAATACTTTTGTCAAGTTTTATTCCCAAGTGTCCCAATACTTTTGTCCAGTTGCCCAATGCTTTTGTTCAGTGGTACCGTATTTTCCGCACCATAAGGCGCCCTGGGTTATAAGCCGCGCCTTCAATGAACGGCATATTTCAAAACTTTGTCCACCTATAAGCCGCCCCGTGTTATAAGCCGCATCTAACTGCGCTAAAGGAATGTCAAAAAAACAGTCAGATAGGTCAGTCAAACTTTAATAATATATTAAAAACCAGCGTTCTAACAACTCTGTTCACTCCCAAAATGTACGCAAATGTGCAATCACAAACATACGTATATCAACATGGACAGAGCTGCGTGAAAAAAGCCACCCGGCCTCTTCGCGTAAACTTAAACTTACCTTAACCACTCGCTCATCTTTTCTTCATCCATCCCTTCGAGTTAGCTTTTATGATGACGCCGGCTGGAAAGGTCTCTTTTGGCAAGGTCTTCCTTTTGAATATCACCATGGGTGGAAGTTTCTGGCCATTAGCATGGCAAGCTAGAACCACAGTGAAGGATGACTTCTCATTCCCTGTGGTGCGAATATTCACCGTACGTGCTCCCGTTGTATCCACAGTGCGGTTCACAGGAATATCAAAAGTCAGTGGAACCTCGTCCATGTTGATAATGTTCTCTGGCCGGATCTTTTTTTCAGCTATCTTGTTTTTACAATATGCACGGAAAGTAGCCAGCTTTTCTTGAAAGTCTTTAGGCAGTTGCTGTGAAATAGTAGTCCGTGTGCGGATGGAGAGATTGCGTCTTTTCATGAACCGGAAACCTGTCGCTTAGTAGGAGCCATTTTGTGGTCTTTACAGATGTAAACACACAAAGGAAATGAAACGTAATATCCGCGCGCTTCTTCTTCTTCTTCTACGCGGGCGGGTGGTTGCTTACAGTAGAAGAAGAAGCGCTTCCTGTTCTATGGGGGCGGGTGCTTACCTTGGCGGTTGCTTGCGTAGAAGAAGAAGCACTTCCTCTTCTACGGGGAAAAAAGATGGCGGCTGTTTACCGTAGTTGCGAGACCGAAACTTTATGAAAATGAATCTTAATATTAATCCATATATAAAGCGCACCGGGTTATAAGCCGCACTGTCAGCTTTTGAGTAAATTTGTGGTTTTTAAGTGCGGCTAATAGTGCGGAAAATACGGTACTTTTAGTCCGAAGTGTCCCAATACTTTTGTTCAGTGGTAGTCCTTAGTGTCCGAATACTTTTGTCCAGTTTTCGTCCTAAGTGTCCCAATACTTTTGTCCAGTGGTAGTCATAAGTGTCCCAATACTTTTGTCCAGTGGTAGTCCGAAGTGTCCCAATACTTTTGTCAAGTTTTATTCCCAAGTGTCCCAATACTTTTGTCCAGTGTAAGTGTCCCAATACTTTTGTCCAGTTGCCCAATACTTTTGTTCAGTGGTAGTAGTAAGTGTCCCAATACTTTTGTCAAGTTGTAGTCCCAAGTGTCCCAATACTTTTGTCCAGTTTTATCATAAAAACTGTAGTAACTATTCATGCATCCTGATAGTACCGTATTTTCCGCACTATTAGCCGCACCTAAAAACCACAAATTTACTCAAAAGCTGACAGTGCGGCTTATAACCCGGTGCGCTTTATATATGGATTAATATTAAGATTCATTTTCATAAAGTTTCGGTCTCGCAACTACGGTAAACAGCCGCCATCTTTTTTCCCCGTAGAAGAGGAAGTGCTTCTTCTTCTACGCAAGCAACCGCCAAGGTAAGCACCCGCCCCCATAGAACAGGAAGCGCTTCTTCTTCTACTGTAAGCAACCACCCGCCCGCGTAGAAGAAGAAGAAGCGCGCGGATATTACGTTTCATTTCCTTTGTGTGTTTACATCTGTAAAGACCACAAAATGGCTCCTACTAAGCGACAGGTTTCCGGTTCATGAAAAGACGCAATCTCTCCATCCGCACACGGACTACTATTTCACAGCAACTGCCTAAAGACTTTCAAGAAAAGCTGGCTACTTTCCGTGCATATTGTAAAAACAAGATAGCTGAAAAAAAGATCCGGCCAGAGAACATTATCAACATGGACGAGGTTCCACTGACTTTTGATATTCCTGTGAACCGCACTGTGGATACAACGGGAGCACGTACGGTGAATATTCGCACCACAGGGAATGAGAAGTCATCCTTCACTGTGGTTCTAGCTTGCCATGCTAATGGCCAGAAACTTCCACCCATGGTGATATTCAAAAGGAAGACCTTGCCAAAAGAGACCTTTCCAGCCGGCGTCATCATAAAAGCTAACTCGAAGGGATGGATGGATGAAGAAAAGATGAGCGAGTGGTTAAGGTAAGTTTACGCGAAGAGGCCGGGTGGCTTTTTTTACGCAGCTCCGTCCATGTTGATATACGACTCCATGCGCGCCCACATCACGCTGGTTTTTAATATATTATTAAAGTTTGACTGACCTATCTGACTGTTTTTTTGACATTCCTTTAGCGCAGTTAGATGCGGCTTACAACACCGGGCGGCTTATAGGTGGACAAAGTTTTGAAATATGCCGTTCATTGAAGGCGCGGCTTATAACCCAGGGCGCCTTATGGTGCGGAAAATACGGTATGCATTGTTGTTGTGTACAGCCATGCAGTTTAGCCGCCTTTTCAACAAAATGTTTTGTTTACTTTCCAGGGCAAGATATCGTCCAGAGAGTGTGTCGTCATGTGAAGGCTTCACAGCGTCCTCTTTATACCACGCAAGCCACTCCAATCTGATCCTGTCCATGATGAATTACTTTTTAGCCACCATAGCGGTAACTTTTGGACTACTTCTTTGATACCATTCATGTTCCTCGACAAGGTTGGGTTTGTTGCCTACCAACATGCCCACTGCCGTCACCACACATCATCGCTGGACTCGAAAAAAAGACCCGTCTAGAGAACTTAGGGCATTTTCCACGTTAAAGGGCTTCCACTGCGCTGCCTGAAGATATAAAAAAAAAAAAAAGATCCCGAATCATGTGTTTAAAGAACATTTCTTTTATTATTTTTTAATGTACTTAAATTTAGTGTGGTTCCTCAGCTCCACTGGTCACACGGCCTGCCCACAGAACTCACATGCACACTTGGTCGTTTTTTTCCCTTTCAAAATACAAGGTGTCACTTGAGGCTCCCTATTGAAAAGTAGATATTCCACGTCACTTTGATTTGATCGGCGCGCACACGGTCCAAACGTGCTGCAAAATGTAGAAGAGATGAGAACACGCGTCCTCGCCTCTGGACCTTATTAATACTGACCCACACTTCTCAGTAAGGAGCATAGCCAGACAACACTTTTTTTTAATGCAGCAGATTTACACTCTGAAGTGTTGGCTCAGCGGTCATTTCACTGGCTGCTGGGATGACGAAAAACACTCTGAAATATTTAACTGACCCTTTTTTTTTGTAGAAGAAGATTTAAAAAAAGGCACACACGGAAAGTGTCTCGGACAGCGTGTGATTTGTGTCGCTCCTTTCGACACGCCTGGTGTGACTTGGTGGTTTTCTTGTGTGTTTATGCTTTACACTATAGCTATCTTTTTTGTTCTTTTAGATTTTGACTATGTAATCAGTTTGTTTACATTCAATATTACTTAATTTTGTATTAAGGATCTCTGGGGGATTATGTTTGGGTGCTCATGTCCTCGCTGTAGTTGAATATGCATACATTTCAGCATCCAAAAGTCAAACATGACTAACTAAACTTCCAATATATTTTTTTTCTTACCAATGATGAGCCCTAAATGTACCTCATAGGATCCTACTGTATTTCCTCCTGGACTCCCCAGAGCCTGATTGTGAGTGCTGACATTTGGACATCTCTAGAATCTTCCAACACTTTGACAGAAAGTGTCATTGGGGGGGGGGGGAATGAACTTGCATATTAGTATGCACAAGCTTCCTTATTTTTTTTAGCAGCTGAGATGCTCCAAAGAAAGCAGAAATGTGACTTGTCCAGGAGGAATATTGAACATAAGCGCCCAAGTTTTAGTCACTGCCTCAGAGACCTGTTTGTTTTGGGGTTGAGTCAAAGGGGGAGGGGGGGGGGGGGCAGCTGTCATTCTTAACTGATAAGAACTTTTGTACCCACAATAAATGTTTTACACATATTCAATCTGCACTGCTTGATGACTGTGAGCAGAGGGACACTTACATCTGGCAACTTGGTCAACATTATATAAACTGGTTGACATAATAGGATGGGTATTTGCACTAAATATGCAATTAGTTATTGGGGGCATTATAGTACGGTATAAATGGGTGGTACTGATCTGACACCAAGTAAATTCATGGCCAGTACCGCTAATACTTTTTATTGAACATTTTTCAAAACCATTGAGTTTGTAATTTTTTTTTACCTTTCTTAATATTTTGATCGTAATCATATTTAGAATAAAATACAAGGCAAATATTCACAACAGCAATATATAAATACATGACCATATAAGAATGTAACAAGACCAGAGGTGGGTAGTAACGCGCTACATCTACTTGAGTAACTTTTGGGATAAATTGTACTTCTAAGAGTAGTTTTAATGCAACTTACTTTTACTTTTACTTGAGTATATTTATAGAGAAGAAACGCTACTTTTACTCCGCTACTTTTATCTACATTCAGCTCGCTACTCGCTACTAATTTTTATCGATCTGTTAATGCACGCTTTGTTTGTTTTGGTCTGTCAGACAGACCTTCAAAGTGCCTGCCTTACTGGTGACGTTTCACTCCGTTCCACCAATAAAATGCAGTCACTCGTGACGTTTGACTCCATTCCACCAATCAGATGCAGTCACTGGTGACGTCGGACCAATCAAACAGAGCCAGGCGGTCACAAGACCTGACTTAAACAAGTTGAAAAACTTATTGGGGTGTTACCATTTAGTGGTCAATTGTACGGAATATGTACTGTACTGTGCAATCTACTAATACAAGTTTCAATCAATCAATCAAAAGTGTGAAGGAAAAAAGACACTTTTTTATTTCAAACGTACATCCCGTCACAAGCCTAAAGACTGACTGCACAGTTCCTGTCTTCACAATAAAAGTGCCGCTCCATCGCGCCTGCGCTTTCAAAACAAGAGTCTCCGAAAGCCAGCGCAAACAAGCTAGCAAGCTACGGAATTTGCCGCCAATGTATTTCTTGTAAAGTGTATAAAAACGAATATGGAAGCTGGACAAATAAGATACCAAAAACCAACCACTTTCATGTGGTATTAGACAGAAAGGAGGAACTTTTTTTCTCCTGCATTTGAAAACGTGGACGTTATCATCACTACTGTCTGATTACAATCAATGCAAGTCATCACAATCAGGTAATACACCAACTTATATTCTAGTCTTCATGAAAGAAAGGAATCTATATGTTAAACATGCATGTATATTCATTAAAACACCTTTAACATGTAAACAAAAACGGCAAAATAAATAAATATAAATGATGTACTGTATATATCAATGTATGTGTATATATATATATATATATATATGTGTGTGTATGTTACTCATCAGTTACTCAGTACTTGAGTAGTTTTTTCACAACATACTTTTTACTTTTACTCAAGTAAATATTTGGGTGACTACTCCTTACTTTTACTTGAGTAATAAATCTCTAAAGTAACAGTACTCTTACTTGAGTACAATTTCTGGCTACTCTACCCACCTCTGAACAAGACCAATGAATTTGTGCAATTGTCATTAGGATAGGATTAGATGTTATTTATCCCTCAATGGGGAAATTATGTTTTTGTGCAGAATCAAAATGCAGGGGAAACATTACAGAACATAGAGGCATTAGAAAAGCACAGCTGCCATTTCAGCGATGCCGTGTCTACGTACAGCTACACAAGTAAGACAATGAAAAACCAAAAAAATGAGCAATTAATAACGCATATCACACATACTATTGCACCATGCATTGACAAAACAAAAACACAAGTTCAACACCCACATACACTGGGTGGCCTCTGCCTTACATACAATTGTACTAAATACTAGTCAATACAACAAAATAGTGTAAAATAACTCAACAAAATCAAGAAATATTTATTGAAATCATTTTGCTTCCAAGGCCACCTGTCTAATAACTAAAACAAAAACATACAAGCGGACTGAAAAATATGAATTGCACGTCAGTTTTAATCGAATGCAGACTCTACCCTGGCATTAATAGTATTTGTATTAATTGTATGTATAAATGTATTTATTTACTTGATCTTATTTGGTCTAAAAACCTCCACAGTACTGCGCAATAGTTATTTTGACTCTTTTAACCATAGACATGTTATAAGTAGACGCAGCATTGGCTGCTGTGACGTGAGAAATTGGGCCGCCATCTTGAAGTGGTGATGAGGAGCCGGCGAGCAGCCTAAACTGACAGTTGACAGGTAGAAAACAAAGATGCTAAACTGACAGTTGACAGGTAAAAAACAAAGATGCTAAACTGACAGTTGACAGGTAGAGAACAAAGATGCTAAACTGACAGTTGACAGGTAGAAAACAAAGATGCTAAACTGACAGTTGACCGGTAAGAAACAAAGATGCTAAACTGACAGTTGACAGGTAGAAAACAAAGATGCTAAACTGACAGTTGACAGGTAGAAAACAAAGATGCTAAACTGACAGTTGACAGGTAGAAAACAAAGATGCTAAACTGACAGTTGACAGGTAGAAAAGAAAGATGCTAAACTGACAGTTGACAGGTAGAAAACAAAGATGCTAAACTGACAGTTGACAGGTAGAAAACAAAGATGCTAAACTGAGAGTTGACAGGTAGAAAACAAAGATGCTAAACTGACAGTTGACAGGTAGAAAACAAAGATGGTGTTCAGCGTTTTCCTGCTCAAATGAGCGGACTGTTGAAAATAGGAATCGGGGGATTACTTTTCACAAGTAAGATTTAACATTAACATACTATTGGTTGTATTCTGTTAAAAGAATATTAGTACAGAGTTGAGAAGGAGCAAAGATCTTCAATAGTACTGAAATCCTCGCCGCTAGCAAACAGGAGTATGACCATAAGAAAATTGTTTGTCAATGAAATTAATTGCATTTAAAAATGTCTTACTTGAATAACATAAAGTTGAAATAAATGATTGTTGACACCTTAAACAAAATTCACCAGCCGCCACTGATTATGATACATTCTCATTTTAGGAAAAGTATAAGACAATATTTGCTTAACAGTATAATTGTAACCAGGAATAAGTCTTCAAGTAACAATATTCAAATATTAGCATTGTTGGGTAAGACAGAATTTGGTTTTATTCTGAATCCAGTGAAACAGATTGGTGGTTTTAGCTGATATAAAGACTTTCAGGTGTTTATATATAAATGTTGAAGTATTTGGCAGATGCTTTTATCCAAAGCGACATACATAAAAAAATACATATAAAACAATCAGTGTAAACATGATCATTTAAGGGAAGAATGTAATAGAAAATATCAATAGAAAGTGTCAAGACAGAATAAACTCAGCAACAGAGATACAGTCTATAGATATATAGATATCTAATGTATTCATACATTGTTCATGTAGGATTTAGGCATGTATATATAACCTAATTGTATTGTTTTTTCAATATAAAAATAGCTGACCCTTCTCTGGGATTATATTCCCAGTTTTGATCTGAGACGTCTGGTCACTTCCATCCATCCATCCATCCATCTTCTTCCGCTTATCCGAGGTCGGGTCGCGGGGGCAGCAGCCTAAGCAGGGAAGCCCAGACTTCCCTCTCCCCAGCCACTTCGTCCAGCTCTTCCTGTGGGACCCCGAGGCGTTCCCAGGCGAACCTCGGATTCAGGAGGAACAGTGTGGTTTTCGTCCTGGTCGTGGAACTGTGGACCAGCTCTATACTCTCGGCAGGGTCCTTGAGGGTGCATGGGAGTTTGCCCAACCAGTCTACATGTGCTTTGTGGACTTGGAGAAGGCATTCGACCGTGTCCCTCGGGAAGTCCTGTGGGGAGTGCTCAGAGAGTACGGGGTATCGGACTGTCTGATTGTGGCAGTCCGCTCCCTGTATGATCAGTGCCAGAGCTTGGTCCGCATTGCCGGTAGTAAGTCGGACACGTTTCCAGTGAGGGTTGGACTCCGCCAAGGCTGCCCTTTGTCACCCATTCTGTTCATAACCTTTATGGACAGAATTTCTAGACGCAGTCAAGGCGTTGAGGGGATCTGGTTTGGTGGCTGCAGGATTAGGTCTCTGCTTTTTGCAGATAATGTGGTCCTGATGGCTTCATCTGTCCAGGATCTTCAGCTCTCACTGGATCGGTTCGCAGCTGCGTGTGAAGCGACTGGGATGAGAATCAGCACCTCCAAGTCCGAGTCCATGGTTCTCGCCCGGAAAAGGGTGGAGTGCCATCTCCGGGTTGGGGAGGAGATCTTGCCCCAAGTGGAGGAGTTCAAGTACCTCGGAGTCTTGTTCACGAGTGAGGGAAGAGTGGATGGTGAGATCGACAGGCGGATCGGTGCGGCGTCTTCAGTAATGCGGACGCTGTATCGATCCGTTGTGGTGAAGAAGGAGCTGAGCCGGAAGGCAAAGCTCTCAATTTACCGGTCGATCTACGTTCCCATCCTCACCTATGGTCATGAGCTTTGGGTTATGACCGAAAGGACAAGATCACGGGTACAAGCGGCCGAAATGAGTTTCCTCCGCCGGGTGGCGGGGCTCTCCCTTAGAGATAGGGTAAGAAGCTCTGCCATCCGGGAGGAGCTCAAAGTAAAGCCGCTGCTCCTCCACATGGAGAGGAGCCAGATGAGGTGGTTCGGGCATCTGGTCAGGATGCCACCCGAACGCCGCCCTAGGGAGGTGTTTAGGGCACGTCCGACCGGTAGGAGGCCGCGGGGAAGACCCAGGACACGTTGGGAAGACTATGACTATGGTCACTTATAGCATATAAGAATATTCTATTACTGTTAAGCAAACTATGAATAATAAAACATGTGTCCTTTATCTTAGCTACACGTATAACGAAAAAGCGCGTGAAAATCAGTGGTATTCAGTGAGGTAAAATGAGTTGACAGTTCATTGCTCCTGCCAAATGAATTGCACTGAGTGGAGCGGATCACCACTCCAAGATGGCGGCCCCGCGTCTCGTCAGCGCCAGTAGGCAGTAGCGCTCCATGCTGCGTACCCTTAGAACATGTCTATGCTTTTAACTACCACCAGAGGGTGGCAGTAAAGCCACAAAATAAGAGACATCTGCTGCAGACGCCAGCGTAGAAGAAGAAGAAAGAAAAGCACGGGACTCGTTCCGGTTGAAGTGCGGGGAAATAAATGTGTAGAGGATTGCTTTTGGAAGACTTGGGAGTGAAAATGTTGCTGGTTTTGTGTGAAGAGCACAAGGAACATCTCAGCTTCCTGCACGAAGTGGACGCAGCAGGCGAGTCTTGCTTGCACAATTCAGCTCATCGGCGGCTGTGACCGGAAGTGCTGAGTCATAGCATAGCAGACATACAGCTTAAGTTACTTTTTTTAAATGTTGCATTGTTTAGTATTGTGTTGTGTAGTATTGTGTTGTGATTGTCGTTTATTTTTTTTGTTCCAAGTTTCTCGTAAATAGAAGTATTAAAAAGCTAATTATTTCACAAAGATGCTAGCTGCGGGCATCACGTGACTAGGTTTGTTTACGCCGCCATGTTGGCAGGAGAAGCAGCAGCTGAAATTGATCATGTCAGTCTTTTTGAAAACAATAATACATTTAAAGCTTATATTTGTTTGTCTTGTCAGTTGTTGGAGAGTTTGGCCGCATCGCTTTGGAATTCCTGAGGAAAGGAGCTAGCCCAAAAGTCTATGAGGGAGCTGCCAGTAAGCATTGATATTGACTGTGTGGCTCATGTGATTGATGATGTTTATACATGTGGGAATGATTGATGATGTTTATACATGTGGGAATGATTGATGATGTTTATACATGTGGGAATGATTGATGATGTTTATACATGTGGGAATGATTGATGATGTTTATACATGTGGGAATGATTGATGATGTTTATACATGTAGGAATGATTGATGATGTTTATACATGTGGGAATGATTGATGATGTTTATACATGTGGGAATGATTGATGATGTTTATACTAGGGCTGCAGCTAACGATTATTTTTCTATCGATTAATCTATAGATTATTTTTTCGATTAATCGGTTAATCTATAGATTATTTTTTTCGATTAATCTATAGATTATTTTTCCTTTTACCGATTTTTTTTTATTATTTAAAATGAGGAAAAAATAAATGTAGGCCAGTTTTTTCAAAAGGCATGGCTTTTATTTACAAAAAAAAAAAGTATGGCCACTAGTCAGTCAACATTGACAACAACATGACAAAATATTCTGTAACAATGTAAACATTTAAAACTTTTAACATTTAACAAAATTAAAAGTAGCTTATTTGCTTTTTAATGTGCAAATATAAAAGTAAACATCCAGTGCAAATCTTAATATTCTGGAATAGTATAAGCATTTAAAAAGTAAAAGTATTGCTTATTTTGCTTTAAAATGTGCAAAAATAAAGATAAACATCCAATACAAAAAAGTGCAAAACGGAAATATTCTGTAACAAGTGTAAACATTTCAACAAAAGTAAAAGTATTGCTTATTTGCTAAAATGTGCAAAAATAAAGCTAAACATCCAATACAAAAAAGTGTACAGTGTAAACATTTCAACAAAAGTAAAAGTATTGCTTATTTTGCTTAATAACACAACAATGATAGTATGATTAAAGTGAAAGTTAATTGTTGGTTTGTACATAGTATATGTAACTGTTAATGTTGTAAAAGGTATTTGCACAACTAATTAACGTTAGCGTTTGTGACACGTCTTGTGCCGTGGGGTTCTTTCAGGACCGACAGACTGAACGCCAGACGGCTTTGCCAGGTTTACAATCTTTTAATTTTA
Source organism: Nerophis lumbriciformis (assembly GCF_033978685.3). Taxonomy (NCBI): domain Eukaryota; kingdom Metazoa; phylum Chordata; class Actinopteri; order Syngnathiformes; family Syngnathidae; genus Nerophis; species Nerophis lumbriciformis. Next base: position 44,754,094 of record NC_084565.2, read on the forward strand.
CACAAAGTCTTTTCTCTTCCAACTGCGCGGATCGCGCACCTGGGCACGATTGCGGCGTCGCTCCCGGCGCGCCCCGCCTCGCCGCTCGCTCGCCGCCGCCGCCTCTCCACAGCGTTAAAGAGGAGCGCGTCTTTGTAAACACTGAACAGGCACGCCAAACGCGCCTCTCAGAGCGAAACGGTGCTTTAGTTTATGAATTTACAACGCAGATACAAATGACACATTCATGTTTTTGTGTAATAATGACAACGTATACGCACGCGGACGATTGACTTGTTGATGGTGATGGCAAGAACGCTGTCGGGGGTTTTCTTTTCAAATGTTCGTTCATAGCCGTTGTGCTGCTATGATAGGCCATTTCCGCTCGACACAGTGTGCATACAACAACATTATTAGGCCGTTTATTGAAATACTCCCACACTTTTGACGACTTTTGGCGTGCTTTTTTCCCCTCGCTCACATCGTCTGCTTTGCGCTCCGCCATGACAGTAAAGTAGAGTGACGTAAATATGCGACGCGCCGACGCACAAAAACGGCGTCGACGTATTTACGTAACCGATGACGTCGACTACGTCGACGCGTCGTTTCAGCCTTAGTTTATACATGTGGGAATGATTGATGATGTTTATACATGTGGAATGCTTGATGATGTTTATACATGTAGGAATGATTGATGATGTTTATACATGTGGGAATGATTGATGATGTTTATACATGTAGGAATGATTGATGATGTTTATACATGTGGGAATGATTGATGATGTTTATACATGTGGGAATGCTTGATGATGTTTATACATGTGGGAATGATTGATGATGTTTATACATGTGGGAATGATTGATGATGTTTATACATGTGGGAATGATTGATGATGTTTATACATGTGGGAATGATTGATGATGTTTATACATGTGGGAATGATTGATGATGTTTATACATGTGGGAATGATTGATGATGTTTATACATGTGGGAATGATTGATGATGTTTATACATGTGGGAATGATTGATGATGTTTATACATGAGGGAATGACAATGTAGATCAGTGTTTTTCAACCTTTTTTGAGGCAAGGCACTTTTTTTTTTCATTTAAAAATACACCACCAGCAGAAAACATTAAAAAATGAAACTCCACCAGGTCCTTGTGCATTATTTTTAGTTTGTTGGTGTTTTCCTGTGTGTAGTGCTTTAGTTCTTGTCTTGCGCTCTTATTTTGGTGTTTTCCTGTGTGTGGTGCTTTAGTTCTTGTCTTGCGCTCTTATTTTGGTGTTTTCCTGCGTGTGGTGCTTTAGTTCTTGTCTTGTGCTCTTATTTTGGTGTTTTCCGATGTGTAGTGCTTTAGTTCTTGTCTTGTGCTCTTATTTTGGTGTTTTCCTGTTTTCCTGAACGCTAATTCCTGCACCTGCTATGTGTTAGCAAGCAAGGCTATTTAAGCTTTTGCTATCCTTCTTTGTGGGGAAATTGTTGATTGTCATGTATGGATGTACTTTGTGCTCCACACGCTGCAAGTTTTTGCTGTCGTCCAGCATTCTGTTTCTGTTGACTTTGTAGCCAGTTCAGTTTTACTGTCATAGCCTTCCCTAAGCTTCAGTACCTTTTCCTTTCCCTTTTGTTCATTTTTGGTTTAAGCGTTACATACCTTTTTTACCTGCACGCTGTGGTCTGCATATTGGGATCACAACAAACCGTCCTCGTCTCACCCGACACATTCCGACTTTTACAAAGCGATGAACTACCTGCTGCCACCTAGTGACACGGAGTATTACGTGGTTACCCCGCCGAGCTCCACACAGCACAGACACTAAGGAACGGCACATTATAATTATTGATTTGCAAAAATTATTTTTTGGATCAATTAGGTGAAGTTGCATAGTTTCCCACGGCACACCAGACAATATCTCAGGGCACACTAGTGCAGTGTTTTTCAACTTTTTCTAAGCCAAGGCATATTTTATTCATTGAAAAAATGCAGAGGCACACCACCAGAAGAAAACCTTAAAAAAATTAAACTCAGCAGCCGATATTGACAGTAAAAAGTCGTCCTCGCAATTGTTGGATATAAATTCAAACCGTGACTAGTGTTGCGTTTTGGACCAGTTGTTCCTCCCAGGGAATTCAAGTCACAAGTCGCTCCCAAGCTCTTTACGACACTTAAAGCTGAGTTGAAAAACCACCAGAGACAGAATAGGTATTTTGTTGTATATTTTCAAAGCTTTGCAAATATAGACCAGTCTAACCATAGAACATTCTATTGCGCCGCCCCAAAATGGTCTGTCTTCCCGATCCCACCACCCTCTCTCTCTCGTCCCCTCTCTGTAGACAAAACAAATGCTAGTCAAAACACATTCCAAAGAACTCAAGGTTAACACACACAGTTTACTTGCAGACAGAGCAGCAAGAGAAGAAATGGAAAACACCAGCTGTTTTCAAATATGACTATGAAATAAAAGAAGTACAACTTAAATTCGGATATATGTAAATATCTGCCTCCGACAACTTAATAATAACAATAACTAGCCATGCATCACTATAGCTCTTGTCTCAAAGTAGGTGTACTGTCACCACCTGTCACATCACACCCTGACTTATTTGGAGTTGTTTGGTGTTTTCCTGTGTGTAGTGTTTTACTTCTTGTCTTGCGCTCCATTTTTGTTGTTGATTGTCATGTCGTGTACGGATGGATGCACTTTGTGGACGCTGTCTGCTCCACGCGCTGTAAGTCTTTGCTGTCGTCCAGCATTCTGCTTTTGTTTACTTTGCAGCCAGTTCAGTTTTAGTTTCATTTTGCATAGTCATCCCTAACCTTTAATGCCTTTTGTTTATTTTTGATTTAAGCATTAGATATTTTTTTACCTGCACCAGAAACCATGTTCCCGACATCTACAAAGCAATACGCTACATGCTGCCACCTACCGACAGCACAGGCAATAATTAATAGTTTGCAAAAAATATTTTTAACCCAATTAGGTGGAATTACATCATCTCCCACATCACAACAAACAATATCTTATGGCACACCAGTGTGGTTGAAAAACACTGTTGTAGACAAAACAAAGATGTGTCTTTTGTCCGCACACGTCCCAAAAAGCACACGATTAAAGGCGAGAGGAGGGGGCTATGCTCTTTAGCCACAATGCTCTACTACTTGCAGGGAAACTGTCTGTCCCCGTGGAGATGGTGCAGCACGGCGTGGAGGGCCTCATGTTCCTCATGACCGAGAGCTCCAAACACACGGTGACACCTCAGCACTTTACACGGGATGGACCACTTGGCTCACTCCTTTTTGTTTCTGTGTGTTTAGCTTTCTGAGGTGGATTTTTTGGACTCAGTGCTGGCTCTGGACTTTGGTGACGACCTCTGTCAGACTCTCCTGCAGGTATTTCTTTCTGCACAATGCTTTTTGTAAGCCCACATAGGTCGAGTTGGACTATATACAGGTAAAAGCCAGTAAATTAGAATATTTTTGAAAAACTTGATTTATTTCAGTAATTGCATTCAAAAGGTGTAACTTGTACATTATATTTATTCATTGCACACAGACTGATGCATTCAAATGTTTATTTCATTTAATTTTGATGATTTGAAGTGGCAACAAATGAAAATCCAAAATTCCGTGTGTCACAAAATTAGAATATTACTTAAGGCTAATACAAAAAAGGGATTTTTAGAAATGTTGGCCAACTGAAAAGTATGAAAATGAAAAATATGAGCATGTACAATACTCAATACTTGGTTGGAGCTCCTTTTGCCTCAATTACTGCGTTAATGCGGCGTGGCATGGAGTCCATGAGTTTCTGGCACTGCTCAGGTGTTATGAGAGCCCAGGTTGCTCTGATAGTGGCCTTCAACTCTTCTGCGTTTTTGGCTCTGGCATTCTGCATCTTCCTTTTCACAATACCCCACAGATTTTCTATGGGGCTAAGGTCAGGGGAGTTGGCGGGCCAATTTAGAACAGAAATACCATGGTCCGTAAACCAGGCACGGGTAGATTTTGCGCTGTGTGCAGGCGCCAAGTCCTGTTGGAACTTGAAATCTCCATCTCCATAGAGCAGGTCAGCAGCAGGAAGCATGAAGTGCTCTAAAACTTGCTGGTAGACGGCTGCGTTGACCCTGGATCTCAGGAAACAGAGTGGACCGACACCAGCAGATGACATGGCACCCCAAACCATCACCCAACCATGCAAATTTTGCATTTCCTTTGGAAATCGAGGTCCCCGAGTCTGGAGGAAGACAGGAGAGGCACAGGATCCACGTTGCCTGAAGTCTAGTGTAAAGTTTCCACCATCAGTGATGGTTTGGGGTGCCATGTCATCTGCTGGTGTCGGTCCACTCTGTTTCCTGAGATCCAGGGTCAACGCAGCCGTCTACCAGCAAGTTTTAGAGCACTTCATGCTTCCTGCTGCTGACCTGCTCTATGGAGATGGAGATTTCAAGTTCCAACAGGACTTGGCGCCTGCACACAGCGCAAAATCTACCCGTGCCTGGTTTACGGACCATGGTATTTCTGTTCTAAATTGGCCCGCCAACTCCCCTGACCTTAGCCCCATAGAAAATCTGTGGGGTATTGTGAAAAGGAAGATGCAGAATGCCAGACCCAAAAACGCAGAAGAGTTGAAGGCCACTATCAGAGCAACCTGGGCTCTCATAACACCTGAGCAGTGCCAGAAACTCATCGACTCCATGCCACGCCGCATTAACGCAGTAATTGAGGCAAAAGGAGCTCCAACCAAGTATTGAGTATTGTACATGCTCATATTTTTCATTTTCATACTTTTCAGTTGGCCAACATTTCTAAAAATCCCTTTTTTGTATTAGCCTTAAGTAATATTCTAATTTTGTGACACGGAATTTTGGATTTTCATTTGTTGCCACTTCAAATCATCAAAATTAAATGAAATAAACATTTGAATGCATCAGTCTGTGTGCAATGAATAAATATAATGTACAAGTTACACCTTTTGAATGCAATTACTGAAATAAATCAAGTTTTTCAAAATATTCTAATTTACTGGCTTTTACCTGTATATGTTGATTGGTTTCTTTGACAGATGTACCAGCAGAATCAGAATGAGATCCGCAGCATCTTGAGTCTGGTTCCTTCCAACTTGCCCGCTTACCATAACATGGAGTGGAGACTGGATGTACAGGTGCGTATAAAAAAAAAAACGACTTTTAGTCAGCATTGTTGACGCAGGTCAGTGTCATGCTTTCGCACTCCACTTCTGCCCAGTTGGCGAGTCGCTCCCTCCGCCAGATGGTGGCGCCCATGTTGACCACCAGGCTGCTCCTGACACGTGGACGCGGTTCCTGCACGGAACACAGCAGCAGGGTTCTCCAGGTGGACCTCAGCACCCTCCTGCACTTCATCTCCGTGCTGGAGGGGGCTCTCGGGGCCCTGAAGACCACCCACGCTCGCCGTATTTTGCGTAACATAAAATAACCTCCTGACTGACAAGCTGAAAGAGCACCAAGTTGACTGACTGCGTCCAAGATGTCGTTGTTCTTGTCAACAGCGACATTGATACTTTGCATTGGCGATGTGATGTCAGGGACCATCCTTTTGTTCAGTCAAACAAAACCACAGGAAGTTACATCACATAAGCTGCGGAGGTTAATTTTATTTTATTTTTTCTTGACACTGAATTTTTGTAACTGACTTTTTTGCGTTTGAATTTTGTGATTTTGCTTACAATTTCATTGAAAAAAATGTAATGTAAAAAAAAAAAAACTGTGTAAAAAAAACTTCAGTGCAGAAATATTTGTTGCTTCAAGACCAAAAATGATTCCTGGGCGCGGCCACTGCTGCTGCTCACTGCTCCCCTCACCTACCAAGGGGTGATCAAGGGTGATGGGTCAAATGCAGAGAATAATTTCGCCACACCTAGTGTGTGTGTGTGTGTGTGTGTGTGTGTGTGAGACTATCATTGCTACTTTAACTTTAACTCAAGACGCACTTCTGGTCATTTAAGACTGAAGCACCTCATTGGTCCCCAAACTACGGCTTGCCAGCGTCCAAAATCCGGCCCGAGGGAAGTCTGTAGCTAAAAAAATAAAATAAAAATTGTTTTTTTATTTTATTTATTTATTTGTCCTTTCTAATCCATTTTCTATCGCTTATTACTCTCGGGGTCTCCTAGCTGCTCAGACAAATCATATTGTCTAAAAATGCATTTTCCCATAAATAACGTGACGTCTACGCGCTCAATTAATGTGTGAGGAACACACACACACACACACACACACACACACACACACACACACACACACAGACACAGAGAGCCTGGCCAAATTTTTTTTACGCAATGCGGCCCCCAAGTCAAAAAGTTTGGGGACCCCCGGTTTAAGTATTAATTTACAAGAAGTGAGTCTTGAGTTTTTTCACATTTTTCTGCACCTCAATTTTTTTTTCTACACTAAATTTTTACTCTATTTATTTTAAAATACGGTATTTTAACAAACAGTTTTTTAAACATATACATTTTGCTAAAAAAAAAAATCGAAATTCAATGAAATGATCAGCATAATTTGATAAGAAAAAAAAATCAGTTTGCAGAATAAAAACGCAACAAATTCTGTGTAAAAGAAAAAAGAAGCTTTCGTATCAAAGACACAAATGAACACACCACACATTAACATTTGATTGTGTTATCACTGCAACGCCTCTTTTTACAATTGTGTGAAACTAAAGAACATTGAAATGTAAATTAAAACATTCCATGTACAGTAAAACTTTTATGATGGCCACATCTTCACCCTGGAACTGATTATTTTATATCCTATTGAAAACAAACATGCTTTTTCCAAATATGATTGTCAATGGTTTCTTCTAGAGCTTTAAATCATGAGTGTCTCAAAGGGCTGCACAAGGATCTAGTTCATAGTGTGAGAGTCCAGTCCATAGTGGATCTAGTTCATAGTGTGAGTCCATTCCATAGTGGATCTAACATAAAAGTGAGAGTCCAGTCCATAGTGGATCTAACATAATAGTGTGAGAGTCCAGTCCATAGTGGATCTAACATAATAGTGAGAGTCCAGTCCATAGTGGATCTAACATAATAGTGAGAGTCCAGTCCATAGTGGATCTAACATAATAGTGAGAGTCCAGTCCATAGTGGATCTAACATAATAGTGTGAGAGTCCAGTCCATAGTGGATCTAACATAATAGTGAGAGTCCAGTCCATAGTGGATCTAACATAATAGTGTGAGAGTCCAGTCCATAGTGGATCTAACATAATAGTGAGAGTCCAGTCCATAGTGGATCTAACATAATAGTGTGAGAGTCCAGTCCATAGTGGATCTAACATAATAGTGAGAGTCCAGTCCATAGTGGATCTAACATAATAGTGAGAGAGTTCAGTCCATAGTGGATCTAACATAATAGTGTGAGGGTCCAGTCCATAGTGGATCTAACATAATAGTGTGAGAGTCCAGTCCATAGTGGATCTAACATAATAGTGTGAGAGTCCAGTCCATAGTGGATCTAACATAACAGTGTGAGAGTCCAGTCCATAGTGGATCTAACATAATAGTGAGAGTCCAGTCCATAGTGGATCTAACATAATAGTGAGAGTCCAGTCCATAGTGGATCTAACATAATAGTGTGAGAGTCCAGTCCATAGTGGATCTAACATAATAGTGTGAGAGTCCAGTCCATAGTGGATCTAACATAATAGTGTGAGAGTCCAGTCCATAGTGGATCTAACATCATAGTGAGAGTCCAGTCCATAGTGGATCTAACATAATAGTGATAGTCCAGTCCATAGTGGATCTAACATAATAGTAAGAGTCCAGTCCATAGTGGATCTAACATAATAGTGAAAGTCCAGTCCATAGTGGATCTAACATAATAGTGTGAGAGTCCAGTCCATAGTGGATCTAACATAATAGTGAGAGTCCAGTCCATAGTGGATCTAACATAATAGTAAGAGTCCAGTCCATAGTGGATCTAACATAATAGTGAAAGTCCAGTCCATAGTGGATCTAACATAATAGTGTGAGTCCAGTCCATAGTGGATCTAACATAATAGTGAGAGTCCAGTCCATAGTGGATCTAACATAATAGTGTGAGAGTCCAGTCCATAGTGGATCTAACATAATAGTGTGAGAGTCCAGTCCATAGTGGATCTAACATAATAGTGAGAGTCCAGTCCATAGTGGATCTAACATAATAGTGAGAGTCCAGTCCATAGTGGATCTAACATAATAGTGAGAGTCCAGTCCATAGTGGATCCAACATAATAGTGAGAGTCCAGTCCATAGTGGATCTAACATAATAGTGAGAGTCCAGTCCATAGTGGATCTAACATAATAGTGAGAGTCCAGTCCATAGTGGATCTAACATAATAGTGAGAGTCCAGTCCATAGTGGATCTAACATAATAGTGAGAGTCCAGTCCATAGTGGATCTAACATAATAGTGAGAGTCCAGTCCATAGTGGGGCCCGCAGGAGATCATCTTGAGTGGGGACAGGTCAGCATCACAGAGATGTCCTCAACTGATGCACAGATGAGTGGTCCACCCTGGGTCCTGACTTTGGACAACTGGTGCATCATCTGTGGTCACCTAATCTGTGCTCCTCTTCTAGCAGAAAAGAGAGACGGCAGATCAACTGGTCTAAAAAGGGGGGTCTATTTAAACTAAGGCTAGAGTATACAAATGAGTTTGAAGATGGGACTTAAATGTTTCTGACCAAAGTAGATCGTCAGTATTTAAACATAATGACAGAAAATGAGCTAATATGAAAGTTCTTGTTTTAATTCTCTGTAAGGAAGTGTTGTGACACACGCGTCACGTGATCACTCAGTCACACCGGAAGTGTGCCGCCTAGCCAACATGGCCGCCGTCCACCGCACACAGCTGCACTTCTGGTCCGCGACGTGACGCCTGCTGCCCCCTAACCCTTACAGACATCAGCCGGCCCCCCCTTACGGACATTAGCCTGGATCTGTTGTGAGGTGAGGTGACGTCATGGCCCAGTGTGTTCAGTCGGTGCAGGAGCTGGTCCAGGACTCCTTCGTGCCCATGGTGGCCGTCCTGTGCAGCGGCCAGGCGGAGGCAGTGACTCGCAGGAACAACCTCACTTTTGCTCAACTGCTGCGGCCTTTCTGCCGGATCACTTCCGAAGGTACGAGCGACTCTGTAGCGGCGCTGTCGGCGTCCGGAGGGCGGGCTGCTGCGAGGCGCCCGCAGCCCGGAGCCCGCTGACATTGCTGCTAGCTTGCTGCTAACTTGACTAGGCAGCTAACTTGCTGCTAACTAGACTAGGCAGCTAACTTGCTGCTAACTTGACTAGGCAGCTAACTTGCTGCTAACTAGACTAGGCAGCTAACTTGCTGCTAACTTGACTAGGCAGCTAACTTGCTGCTAACTAGACTAGGCAGCTAACTTGCTGCTAATTAGACTAGGCAGCTAGCTTGCTGATAACTTGACTGGGCTGCTAACTTGACTAGGCAGCTAACTTGACTAGGCAGTTAACTTGCTGCTAACTTGAATAGGCAGCTAACTTGCTGCTAACTTGACTAGGCAGCTAACTTGACTAGGCAGCTAACTTGACTAGGCAGCTAACTTTGACAGCAGGTGTCTGTACCTGAACACCTCACTCTGTTTGTTAGCATGCTAACACTGGCCTTAGCTTCGTTTGTTAGCATGCTAACATTGGCCCTAGCTTTGTTTGTTAGCATGCTAACACTGCATTAGCTTTGTTTGTTAGCATGCTAACACTGGCATTAGCTTTGTTTATTAGCATGCTAACACTGGCATTAGCTTTGTCTGTTAGCATGCTAACACTGGCATTAGCTTTGTTTGTTAGCATGCTAACACTGGCCTTAGCTTTGTTTGTTAGCATGCTAACACTGGCCTTAACTTTGTTTGTTAGCATGCTAACAGTGGCCTTAGGTTTGTCTGTTAGCATGCTAACAGCGGCCTTAGCTTTGTCTGTTAGCATGCTAATACTGGCATTAGCTTTGTTTGTTAGCATGCTAACACTGGCATTAGCTTTGTATGTTAACATGCTAACACTGGCCTTAGCTTTGTCTGTTAGCATGCTAACACTGGCATTAGCTTTGTTTGTTAGCATGCTAACACTGGCCTTAGCTTTGTTTGTTAGCATGCTAACACTGGCATTAGTTTTGTTTGTTAGCATGCTAACACTGGCCTTAACTTTGTTTGTTAGCATGCTAACAGTGGCCTTAGGTTTGTCTGTTAGCATGCTAACAGCGGCCTTAGCTTTGTCTGTTAGCATGCTAACACTGGCATTAGCTTTGTCTGCTAGCTTGCTAACACTGGCATTAGCTTTGTTTGTTAGCATGCTAACAATGGCCCTAGCTTTGTTTGTTAGCATGCTAACAGTGGCCTTAGCTTTATCTGTTAGCATGCTAACACTGCATTAGCTTTGTTTGTTAGCATGCTAACACTGGCCTTAACTTTGTTTGTTAGCATGCTAACACTGGCCTTACTTTTGTTTGTTAGCATGCTAACAGTGGCCTGAGCTTTGTCTGTTAGCATGCTAACACTGGCATTAGCTTTGTTTGTTAGCATGCTAACACTGGCCTTAGCTTTGTTTGTTAGCATGCTAACACTGGCATTAGCTTTGTTTGTTAACATGCTAACACTGGCATTAGCTTTGTTTGTTAGCATGCTAACATTGGCCTTAGCTTTGTTTGTTAGCATGCTAACATTGGCCTTAGCTTTGTTTGTTAGCATGCTAACACTGGCATTAGCTTTGTTTGTTAACATGCTAACACTGGCATTAGCTTTGTTTGTTAGCATGCTAACATTGGCCTTAGCTTTGTTTGTTAGCATGCTAACTCCGGCCTTAGCTTTGTTTGTTAGCATGCTAACACAGGCATTAGCTTTGTTTGTTAGCATGCTAACACTGGCATTAGCTTTGTTTGTTAACATGCTAACACTGGCCTTAGCTTTGTTTATTAGCATGCTAACACTGGCCTTAACTTAAAAAATACACTAGGGCTGCAACAACTAATCGATTAAAATCAATTATAAAAATAGTTGGCGATTAATTTAGTCATCGATTCGTTGGATCTATGCGCAGAGACAATTTTTTTTAGTTTTTTGGTAATTTTTATAATTTTCTTGTATTTATTTTTTTTATAAACCTTTATTTATAAACTGCAACATGTACAAACAGCTGAGAAACAATAATCAAAATAAGTATGGCGCCAGTATGCTGTTTTTTTTCAATAAAATACTGGAAAGGATAGAAATGTAGTTTGTCTCTTTTATCCGATTATTAATCGATTAATCGAAGTAATAATCAACAGCTTAATCGATTATCAAATTAATCGTTAGTTGCAGCCCTAAAATACACTCCTGTTTTAGTTTGGAGATGCCAATTTTCTTGGATTTTTGGGCGTGGCGTGAATACTTTCTCATAATGTTCTGAGTCGTTGAAATGTTATTAGGGCCCGCATGGCCCATTGCAAAAGCGGGAGTCCTTATGCAATGGGACATAAGGACCTATTGTATTTGTAAGGTTTTATTCTTTATTCTTCCGCCGCCACATTAAACTGTAATTTGACCCACTTAACATGCTTCAAAACTCACCATATTTGACCCACACATCAGGACCTGCGAAAATTGCCTTTTAAAAAAAAAAAACGAACCACAAAACTCAAAATTGCGCTCTAGCGCCCCCTAGGAAAAAAAAAAACTAGACTGCCTATAACTCCCACTAGGAAGGTCGGAGAGACATGAAACAAAAACCTCTATGTAGGTCTGACTTAGACCTACATTTCATAATAGTACATTGTCGGGCTAAAATCAACAGGAAGTTGGCAATTCCCCCTTCAAGACAAAAAAGTACTAAAAACAGTAACTTTTGCCTCTTTGAGCTGTAATTTGACCCCCTTAACACGCTTCAAAACTCACCAAACTGAACGCACACATCAGGACTGGCAAAAATTGCGATCTAATAAAAAAACCTAACCCCAAATTTAAAAATTACGCTCTGGAGCAATTTTTGAATAAAACGGAGAAAAAACTGCTCCTCGGAAGAAAGAAATGACAAAACTGCCTCTAACTCCCACTGGGAAGGTCGGAGAGACATGAAACAAAAACCTCTCCGTAGGTCTCACTTAGACCTACATTTCATAGATTTGACAACCCCCAGCAAAAAATCAACAGGAAGTTTGCTATTCCCCCTTCAAAACAAATGTTTTGTAAAAACCGGTCACCTTCCTTCAAAAACAAACTCCTCTGAGCGCGTTTGTCGTTTCGCCTTCAAACTAACACAGGAGAGAGATTGAACCCTTGTGATTACAATGACAGAAGCGCTTTTTTTCTAACTGCTCCGGTTTTGATTTTATGACCCTTCAAAGACCCGCTGCGCTGCTGTTTTTTTAAGATGGCTGCTTAAAAGCAGGAAGCACCAACGTGCCCACACAATGCAGACAAGGTAGGTACACTAGACAAAAGTCTTGGGACACTTCAGACTAAAAGTAGACAAAAGTATTGGGACACTTAGGACTAGCACCTGCCAAATACGCGGGCCCGACCAATGCTGCTTGCAGCTTTAATTTCTAGATTATGCTGCGTAGCAATAAAAAAAAGCAAATAGCACACTTCAGACACCCCAACAAGTCATCATGTCATCTGTGCAAAAAAACATGACAAGCAAAACAAATATGTTCAGAAATACAAATGATCTTTTTTCTGACGTCACATATGAGATTCTCGATGCTTGTCGATGGACTCGCTGCTCTTTGAGAAGAGCAATAAGTGTCGTATGTGTGTGTGTGTGTGTGTGTGTGTGTCCTCTTGGTACCAGCAAATGTATCAGTGGCATTGAAGGTATGTCAACATACTGTAGTCACCAGAGTAGAATGGATATTAAGTTTGAGTTGTTTTAAATACAATGATCATTTAGTGTTTGATTCTTCTCACAGGCCACATCCGGGATCCTAACAACCAGCTGCAGGTGGTGAAAAACCTGCGCATCTGTGTCAACAATGTAGTGACCAGCGCCAGCACGCCGTCCGGCAACCTCAGCCCCGCCCGGCGGCGCCGCCTCAATGAGGTGGTGTTATCCTGCCAGCCACAGGAGGGCGCTGTGTCCGCCACCGTCACAGCGACGGACTATGACCTCAGCTTCAACGGTAAGAACACACCTGGGGGGCTTCTCAACCACTTCAAGTAGATTGTCTGAGTATTTCTTGATAGCACACAATGACTCCTTCCTAGTTGAAGTAGCAGACGATAACAGCGTTGCTAATAAATTGTGGTTCTGTGATGTTGCTCAGCTAAAACATGATGAAGTTCAGAGATCACATTCCGACTATTTGACCACAGTGATCAAGTTCAGAGATCACATTCAGACTATTTGACCGCAGTGATCAAGCATTCGGATCCTGATGCTTCCTTACCCTCCCCTGGAGGAGGTCAGACCTTCCACCATCCTGCTAACACCAGCACATGTCAAAGCTGCTGAAGGTTCATGCAAGGAGAAGGACACAATCTAGCAGCCTCTTAAAAGGATCGCCACTTTTTGGGGAATTTTGCCTATCATTCACAGTCCTATGTAAGACAAGAACACATATGTTCTTTTTTAGGCATTCTAACTCGTAATTAAACTCTAGTAAAAGTCAGCTAACAATAGAGCTATTCGGTATTGGCTCTATTCCGCCTTTAAAGCGTTCGGAAAAACATCCAAAAGCCTCCATTGTTTTATATACATGCTGTAAGTATATATGTCATGTAGTAACATTCATAATAACATGTAATATATACATGATGTAAGTATATATGTCATGTAGTAACATTCATAATAACATGTAATATATACATGATGTAAGTATATATGTCATGTAGTAACATTCATAATAACATGTAATATATACATGATGTAAGTATATATGTCATGTAGTAACATTCATAATAACATGTAATATATACATGATGTAAGTATATATGTCATGTAGTAACATTCATAATAACATGTAATATATACATGATGTAAGTATATATGTCATGTAGTAACATTCATAATAACATGTAATATATACATGATGTAAGTATATATGTCATGTAGTAACATTCATAACTAGTCCTAAGTGTCCCAATACTTTTGTCCAGTTTTAGTAGTACGTGTCCCAATACTTTTGTCAAGTTGTAGTCCTAAGTGTCCCAATACATTTGTCCAGTGTAGGTGTCCCAATACTTTTTTCCAGTGGTAGTCCTAAGTGTCCCAATACTTTTGTTAAGTGGTAGTCCGAAGTGTCCCAATACTTTTGTCCAGTTGTAGTCCTAAGTGTCCCAATACTTTTGTCAAGTTTAGGCGTAAGTGTCCCAATACTTTTGTCCAGTTGTAGTCCTAAGTGTCCCAATACTTTTGTCAAGTTTAGGCGTAAGTGTCCCAATACTTTTGTCCAGTGTAAGTGTCCCAAGACTTTTGTCCAGTGGTAGTCCTAAGTGTCCCAATACTTTTGTCAAGTTTAGGCGTAAGTGTCCCAATACTTTTGTCCAGTGTAAGTGTCCCAAGACTTTTGTCCAGTGGTAGTCCTAAGTGTCCCAATACTTTTGTCAAGTTGTAGTCCTAAGTGTCCCAATACTTTTGTCCAGTGTAAGTGTCCCAATACTTTTGTCCAGTGTAAGTGTCCCAATACTTTTGTCCAGTGTAAGTGTCCCAAAACTTTTGTCCAGTGGTAGTCCTAAGTGTCCCAATACTTTTGTCTACTTTTAGTCCAAAGTGTCCCAATACTTTTGTTCAGTGGTAGTCCTAAGTGTCCCAATACTTTTGTCAAGTTGTAGTCCTAAGTGTCCCAATACTTTTGTCCAGTGTAAGTGTCCCAATACTTTTGTCCAGTGTAAGTGTCCCAATACTTTTGTCCAGTGTAAGTGTCCCAAAACTTTTGTCCAGTGGTAGTCCTAAGTGTCCCAATACTTTTGTCTACTTTTAGTCCGAAGTGTCCCAATACTTTTGTTCAGTGGTAGTCCTAAGTGTCCCAATACTTTTGTCAAGTTGTAGTCCTAAGTGTCCCAATACTTTTGTCCAGACTACCAATACTTTTGTCAAGTTTTAGTCCCAAGTGGCCCAATACTTTTGTCAAGTTCTGTCCTAAGTGTCCCAATACTTTTGTGCAGTTAATAACATGTAATATATACATGATGTAAGTATATATGTCATGTAGTAACATTCATAATAACATGTAATATATACATGATGTAAGTATATATGTCATGTAGTAACATTCATAATAACATGTAATATATACATGATGTAAGTATATATGTCATGTAGTAACATTCATAATAACATGTAATATATACATGATGTAAGTATATATGTCATGTAGTAACATTCATAATAACATGTAATATATACATGATGTAAGTGTCATGTAGTAACATTCATAACAACATGTAATATATACATGATGTAAGTATATATGTCATGTAGTAACATTCATAATAACATGTAATATATACATGATGTAAGTATATATGTCATGTAGTAACATTCATAATAACATGTAATATATACATGATGTAAGTATATATGTCATGTAGTAACATTCATAACATGTAATATATACATGATGTAAGTATATATGTAATATCTAGTAACATTCATAATAACATGTAATATATACATGATGTAAGTATATATGTCATGTAGTAACATTCATAATAACATGTAATATATACATGATGTAAGTATATATGTCATGTAGTAACATTCATAATGACATGTAATATATACATGATGTAAGTATATATGTCATGTAGTAACATTCATAAAAACATGTAATATATACATGATGTAAGTATATATGTCATGTAGTAACATTCATAATAACATGTAATATATACATGATGTAAGTATATATGTCATGTAGTAACATTCATAATAACATGTAATATATACATGATGTAAGTATATATGTCATGTAGTAACATTCATAACATGTAATATATACATGATGTAAGTATATATGTAATATCTAGTAACATTCATAATAACATGTAATATATACATGATGTAAGTATATATGTCATGTAGTAACATTCATAATAACATGTAATATAT
This sequence comes from Nerophis lumbriciformis, assembly GCF_033978685.3. Lineage (NCBI taxonomy): Eukaryota > Metazoa > Chordata > Actinopteri > Syngnathiformes > Syngnathidae > Nerophis > Nerophis lumbriciformis. The sequence goes on from NC_084565.2 coordinate 44,770,138, forward strand.
ACATGATGTAAGTATATATGTCATGTAGTAACATTCATAATGACATGTAATATATACATGATGTAAGTATATATGTCATGTAGTAACATTCATAATAACATGTAATATATACATGATGTAAGTATATATGTCATATAGTAACATTTATAATATGTAATATATACATGATGTAAGTATATATGTCATGTAGTAACATTCATAATAAGATGTAATATATACATGATGTAAGTATATATGTCATGTAGTAACATTCATAATAACATGTAATATATACATGATGTAAGTATATATGTCATGTAGTAACATTCATAATAACATGTAATATATACATGATGTAAGTATATATGTCATGTAGTAACATTCATAATAACATGTAATATATACATGATGTAAGTATATATGTCATGTAGTAACATTCATAATAACATGTAATATATACATGATGTAAGTATATATGTAATATCTAGTAACATTCATAATAACATGTAATATATACATGATGTAAGTATATGTCATGTAGTAACATTCATAAAAACATGTAATATATACATGATGTAAGTATATATGTCATGTAGTAACATTCATAATAACATGTCATATATACATGATGTAAGTATATATGTCATGTAGTAACATTCATAATAACATGTAATATATACATGATGTAAGTATATATGTCATGTAGTAACATTCATAATAACATGTAATATATACATGATGTAAGTATATATGTCATGTAGTAACATTCATAATAACATGTAATATATACATGATGTAAGTATGTATGTCATGTAGTAACATTTATAATAACATGTAATATATACATGATGTAAGTATATATGTCATGTAGTAACATTCATAACTAGTCCTAAGTGTCCCAATACTTTTGTCCAGTTTTAGTAGTACGTGTCCCAATACTTTTGTCAAGTTGTAGTCCTAAGTGTCCCAATACATTTGTCCAGTGTAGGTGTCTCAATACTTTTTTCCAGTGGTAGTCCTAAGTGTCCCAATACTTTTGTCCAGTTTTAGTCTTAAGTGTCCCAATACTTTTGTTAAGTGGTAGTCCGAAGTGTCCCAATACTTTTGTCCAGTTGTAGTCCTAAGTGTCCCAATACTTTTGTCAAGTTTAGGCGTAAGTGTCCCAAGACTTTTGTCCAGTGTAAGTGTCCCAAGACTTTTGTCCAGTGGTAGTCCTAAGTGTCCCAATACTTTTGTCCAGTTTTAGTCTTGAGTGTCCCAATACTTTTGTTAAGTGGTAGTCCGAAGTGTCCCAATACTTTTGTCCAGTTGTAGTCCTAAGTGTCCCAATACTTTTGTCAAGTTTAGGCGTAAGTGTCCCAATACTTTTGTCCAGTGTAAGTGTCCCAAGACTTTTGTCCAGTGGTAGTCCTAAGTGTCCCAATACTTTTGTCAAGTTGTAGTCCTAAGTGTCCCAATACTTTTGTCCAGTGTAAGTGTCCCAATACTTTTGTCCAGTGTAAGTGTCCCAATACTTTTGTCCAGTGTAAGTGTCCCAAAACTTTTGTCCAGTGGTAGTCCTAAGTGTCCCAATACTTTTGTCTACTTTTAGTCCGAAGTGTCCCAATACTTTTGTTCAGTGGTAGTCCTAAGTGTCCCAATACTTTTGTCAAGTTGTAGTCCTAAGTGTCCCAATGCTTTTGTCCAGTGTAAGTGTCCCAATACTTTAATCTAGTTTTCGTCCTAAGCGTCCCAATACTTTTGTCCAGTGTAAGTGTCCCAAGACTTTTGTCCAGTGGTAGTCCTAAGTGTCCCAATACTTTTGTCCAGTTTTAGTCCTAAGTGTCCCAATACTTTTGTCCAGACTACCAATACTTTTGTCAAGTTTTAGTCCCAAGTGGCCCAATACTTTTGTCAAGTTCTGTCCTAAGTGTCCCAATACTTTTGTGCAGTTAATAACATGTAATATATACATGATGTAAGTATATATGTCATGTAGTAACATTCATAATAACATGTAATATATACATGATGTAAGTATATATGTCATGTAGTAACATTCATAATAACATGTAATATATACATGATGTAAGTATATATGTCATGTAGTAACATTCATAATAACATGTAATATATACATGATGTAAGTATATATGTCATGTAGTAACATTCATAATAACATGTAATATATACATGATGTAAGTATATATGTCATGTAGTAACATTTATAATAACATGAAATATATACATTATGTAAGTATAAATGTAAATGTATATATATATGTATAATTTTTTTTAAATTGTATTTTTTAATCATTACTTTTATTTACTCTTATTATTATTATTATTATTATATTATTATTATTAACATTCATAATAACATGTAATATATACATGATGTAAGTATAAATGTAATATCTAGTAACATTCATAATAACATGTAATATATACATGATGTAAGTATATATATCATGTAGTAACATTCATAATAACATGTCATATATACATAATGTAAGTATATATGTAAATATATATATATATATATATATATATATATATATATATATTATAATTTTTTTAAATTGTATTTTTTAATCATTACTTTTATTTACTCTTATTATTATTATTATTATTATTATTATTATTATGCTAAACAAGATATACAATCTATGAACATAGTTAAAAACTTACTGTACAATGTCTGCTCTCACTGGGATGCTGACTGATGGGATCTTTATGTGTTCCCGTTTAGATTAATTCATCATAATCCTTTTAAAAAAAAAAAAAGTGGCATTTTTACGTGTCTTTCTCACCATCTATAAGTTGGTATAAGTTGGATGTCAAAGTTAACCAACGTCTTGGTTTGTAGGTGAGAGGCATGTTTTATCATCTACAATTAAGTTTCACCAACTCCGAGGCGATGCAGCAGCTCACCGGCTCAATATGTCAATGTAGCTGCATAAGCAAGTTGTGTCTCTAAACTTTAGAGCTTTTAATAACAATATTGATAACACTTGGTTAATATTTAGGTCACAAGATGTTTTTGTTGGCGGTTTTGGGATGTTTTTAAAGAGGCATTTATGAGCTCAATGACATCATGAATCCAATGACTTCCATTGTTAGCTGACTTTTGCTAGTGTTTGTTTACAAGTTTAAAAATGAAAGACATGTTCTTGTTTTACCTGGAGATATTGAATGATATGCAAAAAGTCCAGTTCCCCTTTATCACTCAAGTAACCTCACAACCACCCGTAAAATGATCAAAAAGTAGTCCCTTGACTAAATGTTGATATGAGTGGACTGACCCATGCTGATGAATGAATGAGTGAATGAAAGACTGCTCATGCTGCTTGACGGAGGTGTCATGCATGGAAAGGGGATGTCGCAATGCTAACATCATCTGGCTCTCTGCTTCCACCTGTCAGATCACTGTCTTAAAGCTAGCGCCCCCTGGTACAGTGCCTGGAGAGACACTCTAGAAGAGGTCTGCACCTCCAAGCACTTCACAGGTACCGCCCGTCACCTGCTGGCTCTGTGGCTACATGTAGACCCGCTCCCTGGCTTCCTCTGGGTGGTGGAACCTTGCAAACCTTTACCTTTTTTCCCCCTCCCGTCACTTCATTGTGCAGTGGTGTCCAAAGTACGGCCGTAGGGCCAATTCGCAGCCCGCAGCTAATGTCTTAGCAGCACATTCTAAAAATACTCTTTAAAAAAAAAAAAAGCATGAAATGTAACAAGAACATTTGCAATGTTGGCTCTAATAACACAAAGTTTTTTTCTTTAACACTCTTATTGCTCAAAAACAATGAGGCAAAATCAATCTTACTATGAATTATTGACCTAAGGAATTATTTCACATCAAAAATTACACTTCAAATTATTTTTTGGGGAAAATATTGCAAATTTTAGTTGTTTTTTGGTTGACAAAAAGGGCACAAAACAAACAAAAAAACATAATAGATACAAATTTAAAATCAATGGATCAATCTGAAGTTAATCTCAAGACTTAAGCATTGAAAACACTTTTATGAGTGGGGCCATTTTGGATCCCCAATCATTTTAGTGGTATTTTTTTCATTTAAATGTCGTTGCTCAAAAAATAATGATCTATAAAATTAATGTTGCAATTTCTCGATCTTTTTAAAGCGCCAGCTACTTCAACTACTTGAATATACAGTGGGGCAAAAAAGTATTTAGTCAGCCACCGATTGTGCAAGTTCTCCCACTTAAAATGATGACAGAGGTCTGTAATTTTCATCATAGGTACACTTCAACTGTGAGAGACAGAATGTGAAAAAAAATCCAGGAATTCACATTGTAGGATTTTTAAAGAATTTATTTGTAAATTATGGTGGAAAATAAGTATTTGGTCACTTCAAACAAGGAAGATCTCTGGCTCTCACAGACCTGTAACTTCTTCTTTAAGAAGCTCTTCTGTCCTCCACTCGTTACCTGTATTAATGGCACCTGTTTGAACTGGTTATCTGTATAAAAGACACCTGTCCACAGCCTCAAACTGTCAGACTCCAAACTCCACTATGGCCAAGACCAAAGAGCTGTCGAAGGACACCAGGAAAAGAATTGTAGACCTGCACCAGACTGTGAAGAGTGAATCTACAATAGGCAAGCAGCTTGGTGTGAAAAAATCAACTGTGGGAGCAATTATCAGAAAATGGAAGACATACAAGACCACTGATAATCTCCCTCGATCTGGGGCTCCACGTAAGATCTCATCCCGTGGGGTCACAATGATCATGAGAACGGTGAGCAAAAATCCCAGAACCACACGGGGGGACCTGGTGAATGACCTGCAGAGAGCTGGACCAAAGTAACAAAGGTTACCATCATTAAAACACTACGCCGACAGGGAATCAAATCCTGCAGTGCCAGACGTGTCCCCCTGCTTAAGCCAGTGCATGTCCAGGCCCGTCTGAAGTTTGCCAGAGAGCACATGGATGATACAGCAGAGGATTGGGAGAATGTCATGTGGTCAGATGAAACCAAAATAGAACTTTTTGGTATAAACTCAACTCGTCGTGTTTGGAGGAAGAAGAATACTGAGTTGCATCCCAAGAACACCATACCTACTGTGAAGCATGGGGGCGGAAACATGCTTTGGGGCTGTTTTTCTGCTAAGGGGACAGGCCGACTGATCCGTGTTTAGGAAAGAATGAATGGGGCCATGTATCGTGAGATTTTGAGCCAAAACCTCCTTTCATCAGTGAGAGCTTTGAAGATGAAACGTGGCTGGGTCTTCCAGCATGACAATGATCCCAAACACACCGCCCGGGCAACGAAGGAGTGGCTCCCTAAGAAGCATTTGAAAGTCCTGGAGTGGCCTAGCCAGTCTCCAGACCTCAACCCATAGAACATCTGTGGAGGGAGTTGAAAGTCCGTGTTGCTCGGCGACAGCCCCAAAACATCACTGCTCTCGAGAAGATCTGCATGGAGGAATGGGCCAAAATACCAGCTACTGTGTGTGCAAACCTGGTAAAGACCTATAGTAATCGTTTGACCTCTGTTATTGCCAACAAAGGTTATATTACAAAGTATTGAGTTGAATTTTTGTTATTGACCAAATACTTATTTTCCACCATAATTTACAAATAAATTATTTAAAAATCCCACAATGTGAATTCCTGGATTTTTTTTTTCACATTCTGTCTCTCACAGTTGAAGTGTACCTATGATGACAATTACAGACCTCTGTCATCATTTTAAATGGGAGAACTTGCACATTTGGTGGCTGACTAAATACTTTTTTGCCCCACTGTATTGTTAAATATTTCACTTGGAATTTTTTTGTGGGGAAATATTACACATTTTGTGTTTTTGCATTTAAAAAAGGGATTAAAAGCATGCAATGAAAAAAACCATAACTTTTTTGGAACATTTTTATGACTGAGGGCAAGCCCTAAAAGTAAAAAAAAATAAAAAATATTGTATTGGTTTTGAAAATAAAAAAGATCAAAATAGCCCCCGCATGCTTTGATTATTTAGCGTGCGGCCCTCGGTGGAAAAGGTTTGGACACCCCTGCTGTAGAGCCTTCTGCACTTTTAGATCCCACGTAGAACTCCAAGTCGGATCCCTCACAATTCCATGAGGTTGTTGCGTCTTCCAGTGGTTTGTGAGTGAACCACGTGGACTGCACCATCTCCACAAACAGCAGTTGTTGCCTTACCAGGAACAACACTTTGTCTTTCTACTCACCCACTTTACACCTTAATAATTCTCCCCCAACATCATCTTCTCCTCAGATCATTTTCCCCTCAAGATTGTCTTCTCCAAGACACTGTTCTTCCCGTGATCACCCTCATCTGTCAGAGCTCTGTTTAAAAAAATCCCATTGTGTTATGCTCTCCCAGAGCCAAGGTTGGGTTCTCTAAAATCACTTTGTTTGAAATCATCTTCTATTATGTTCCGGTTCCGAGAACTGCCAAGATCCCTTTCTCCGTGTTGGAATCCTACCCAGGTTCTCCAACACTTCTACACACACGAGCATGTCACCGCGGGTGTGCACCACCACGTGAGGTGGGGTTTTGTGGTGACTAACTTCCTACTTCACGCAGCAACCAGGAGCGGATGTCACTCCACTAGACTTTGCCAGAATGTAAGGTTAATAACTCAATGATTTTGTCTGCCTAGCGACCACGCCCTGGTTTGAGGCTTACAGGGAGAACTTCCTCCAGTCGATGCCTGCTTCCGACCACGAGTTCCTCAACCACTACCTCGCCTGTATCCTTGTGAACTTAGCCAATGTGCTTCACCCACTGTTTCGGTTCCCCAAAGTGCATCCCCGTCCTCACGTGCATGAGAACATTGAAAAGGCGCCGTTGTTTCCTTGACGACCGCGTCCCATCAGGCCTGCTGGTGGTGTCATCAAGTGAGGCCGTCCCCGTGGAGCAGTTCCTCAAACTGTCCCAGGAGCAGCACCGCATCCAGCACAGCGGAGAGTACACCAAGCCCAAGTGGTTCATCCCCAACACGCTCAAATACTACGTGCTCCTGCACGACGTCAGCGAGGGAGACGAACAAAAGTACGGTCACGTCACATCATTTTCTTTCAAGTAGAAAAGCCCAACCTCTGTGTCCCCGCTCGCTCTGCAGGGCGGACTCCGTGTATGAGGACATGAAGCAGCGGTATGGACCTCAGGGCTGCTACCTGCTGAAGATGAACTCTCGCACACTCCCCGCTGAACAGAATGAACAGATCCCAGACCCGTGGAGTCAGTACCTGCACAGGAATGACCTGCAGAGCCAGGTGAGTCCCCTGTCCTTCTAGCACAGGTGTCTCCATAGAAATAATGCAACTCTTATTAATCCCTTTCAGTTATCAACACAAAACGCTTTTCAGAGGGAATGATTACAGTTTTTACAGGCAGAAAACAATAACACAATTTGACA